>NW_022265905.1:95000-105000 GCF_002021735.2 Oncorhynchus kisutch | reverse complement strand
TGTGAACTCAGACCTGGACCTGAATACTAACGTGAACTCAGACCTGGATCTGAAAACTAACGTGAACTCAGACCTGGATCTGAATACTAACGTGAACTCAGACCTGGAAAGCATCACGAACGTGACAGACGACGGGGATGACATCAGCATCCTGTCTGACAAGGAAGAGGAGGACGAAGAGGAGAGGATAGAGGAGGACGAGGAGGAGAGGATAAAGGAGGAGAGGGGAAAGAGGAGGAGAGTAGTATAGATGAGGAGAGGAATAAGGAGGAGAGGGGGAAAGAGGAGGAGAGTAGTATAGATGAGGAAGAGGAGGAGAGGAATAAGGAGGAGAGGGGAAAGAGGAGGAGAGTAGTATAGATGAGGAAGAGGAGGAGAGGAATAAGGAGGAGAGGGGGAAAGAGGAGGAGAGTAGTATAGATGAGGAAGAGGAGGAGAGGAATAAGGAGGAGAGGGGGAAAGAGGAGGAGAGTAGTATAGATGAGGAAGAGGAGGAGAGGATAGAGGAGGAGAGGATAGAGGGGGAAGAGGAGGAGAGGAGGATAGAGGAGGAGAGGATAGAGGTGGAGAGGGTAGAGGAGGAAGAGGAGGCGAGGAGGAGAGGATAAAGGAGGAGAGGGGAAAGAGGAGGAGAGGATAGAGGAGGAAGAGGAGGAGAGGATAGAGGAGGAAGAGGAGGAGAGGATAGAGGAGGAGAGGAGGCCTCTGTTGAAGAGTGAGAACCAGGTCAAAGCTCCAGACGAGGGGAGCCACCCAGACCTCCACCCCAGCTTTAGGCTCCTTAAATCGGTTAAAGACTCTCCGTATCCCCCTCCTCCATCCACACCCAGACAAAGCAGTCCTGAAGACACCCCTTCACTCCCCTCCTCCTCCTCCTCCTCCTCCTCTCCTCTGAGGCAGAAGGATAGTGTTGTAGAGGTGAAGACAGACTGTGTTGTAATCAGGATCCAGGACATGAACTCTCCTGGCTGGTCCTCTCTGTCTCAGGAGAACACCTCACCTTCCCTCCCAGGTAGACCTGGAACACACACACAGACGCATGAACACACACACACACACACACACACACACACACACACACACACACACACACACACACACACACACACACACACACACACACACACACACACACACACACACATGCACACACACTATATTGTTTATGAGGAAAGAGTGCAGTGAGGCTTCGGTCAGTGGCTCAGTGTGTGTGTGTGTGTGTGTGTGTGTGTGTGTGTGTGTGTGTGTGTGTGTTAGGCTCGCTCTCTCCTGTAGGATGTGCTGTGTGTTGTCTAGTGTCTAGCTGTATTAGAGGGTAGGAGTGTGAAGCTAGCTAGATATTAGTGTCTATCTGCAGTCAGTATGAAGCTAGCTAGGTATTAGTGTCTAGTCAGTATGATGCTAGCTAGGTATTAGTGTCTAGTGTCTAGTCAGTATGAAGCTAGCTAGGTATTAGTGTCTAGTGTCTAGTCAGTATGATACTAGCTAGGTATTAGTGTCTAGTGTCTAGTCAGTATGAAGCTAGCTAGGTATTAGTGTCTAGTGTCTAGTGTCTAGTCAGTATGATACTAGCTAGGTATTAGTGTCTAGTGTCTAGTCAGTATGAAGCTAGCTAGGTATTAGTGTCTAGTGTCTAGTCAGTTTGATACTAGCTAGGTATTAGTGTCTAGTGTCTAGTCAGTTTGATACTAGCTAGGTATTAGTGTCTAGTGTCTAGTCAGTATGATACTAGCTAGGTATTAGTGTCTAGTGTCTAGTGTCTAGTGTCTAGTCAGTATGATACTAGCTAGGTATTAGTGTCTAGTGTCTAGTCAGTTTGATACTAGCTAGGTATTAGTGTCTAGTGTCTAGTCAGTTTGATACTAGCTAGGTATTAGTGTCTAGTGTCTAGTGTCTAGTGTCTAGTCAGTTTGATACTAGCTAGGTATTAGTGTCTAGTGTCTAGTCAGTATGATACTAGATAGGTATTAGTGTCTAGTGTCTAGTCAGTATGATACTAGCTAGGTATTAGTGTCTAGTGTCTAGTCAGTATGATACTAGCTAGGTATTAGTGTCTAGTGTCTAGTCAGTATGATACTAGCTAGGTATTAGTGTTTAGTGTCTAGTCAGTATGAAGCTAGCTAGGTATTAGTGTCTAGTGTCTAGTGTCTAGTCAGTATGATACTAGCTAGGTATTAGTGTTTAGTGTCTAGTCAGTATGATACTAGCTAGGTATTAGTGTCTAGTCAGTATGAAGCTAGCTAGGTATTAGTGTCTAGTCAGTATGATGCTAGCTAGGTATTAGTGTCTAGTGTCTAGTCAGTATGAAGCTAGCTAGGTATTAGTGTCTAGTGTCTAGTCAGTATGATACTAGCTAGGTATTAGTGTCTAGTGTCTAGTCAGTTTGATACTAGCTAGGTATTAGTGTCTAGTGTCTAGTCAGTATGATACTAGCTAGGTATTAGTGTCTAGTGTCTAGTCAGTATGAAGCTAGCTAGGTATTAGTGTCTAGTGTCTAGTCAGTTTGATACTAGCTAGGTATTAGTGTCTAGTGTCTAGTCAGTATGATACTAGCTAGGTATTAGTGTCTAGTGTCTAGTCAGTATGAAGCTAGCTAGGTATTAGTGTCTAGTGTCTAGTCAGTTTGATACTAGCTAGGTATTAGTGTCTAGTGTCTAGTCAGTATGATACTAGCTAGGTATTAGTGTCTAGTGTCTAGTCAGTATGATACTAGCTAGGTATTAGTGTCTAGTGTCTAGTCAGTATGATACTAGCTAGGTATTAGTGTCTAGTGTCTAGTCAGTATGATACTAGCTAGGTATTAGTGTCTAGTGTCTAGTCAGTATGATACTAGCTAGGTATTAGTGTCTAGTCAGTATGAAGCTAGCTAGGTATTAGTGTCTAGTCAGTATGATGCTAGCTAGGTATTAGTGTCTAGTGTCTAGTCAGTATGAAGCTAGCTAGGTATTAGTGTCTAGTGTCTAGTCAGTATGATACTAGCTAGGTATTAGTGTCTAGTCAGTATGAAGCTAGCTAGGTATTAGTGTCTAGTGTCTAGTCAGTTTGATACTAGCTAGGTATTAGTGTCTATCTGCAGTCAGTTTGAAGCTAGCTAGGTATTAGTGTCTAGTGTCTAGTGTCTAGTCAGTATGATACTAGCTAGGTATTAGTGTCTAGTGTCTAGTCAGTATGAAGCTAGCTAGGTATTAGTGTCTAGTCAGTATGATACTAGCTAGGTATTAGTGTCTATCTGCAGTCAGTATGAAGCTAGCTAGGTATTAGTGTCTAGTCAGTATGATACTAGCTAGGTATTAGTGTCTAGTGTCTAGTCAGTATGAAGCTAGCTAGGTATTAGTGTCTAGTGTCTAGTCAGTATGATACTAGCTAGGTATTAGTGTCTATCTGCAGTCAGTTTGAAGCTAGCTAGGTATTAGTGTCTAGTGTCTAGTGTCTAGTCAGTATGATACTAGCTAGGTATTAGTGTCTAGTGTCTAGTCAGTATGAAGCTAGCTATGCAAACGTGTGGAGGCTATATACAGGGGGTACCGGTACAGAGTCAATGTGGAGGCTATGTACAGGGGGTACCGGTACAGAGTCAATGTGGAGGCTATATACAGGGGGTACCGGTACAGAGTCAATGTGGAGGCTATATACAGGGGGTACTGGTACAGAGTCAATGTGGAGGCTATATACAGGGGGGTACCGGTACAGAGTCAATGTGGAGGCTATATACAGGGGGTACCAGTACAGAGTCAATGTGGAGGCTATATACAGGGGGTACCAGTACAGAGTCAATGTGGAGGCTATATACAGGGGGTACCAGTACAGAGTCAATGTGGAGACTGTATTGGTACAGAGTCAATGTGGAGTCTATATACAAGGGGTACCGGTACAGAGTCAATGTGGAGGCTATATACACGGTGGGTACTGGTACAGAGTCAATGTGGAGGCTATATACAGGGGGGTACCGGTACAGAGTCAATGTGGAGGCTATATACAGGGGGTACCAGTACAGAGTCAATGTGGAGGCTATATACAGGGGGTACCAGTACAGAGTCAATGTGGAGGCTATATACAGGGGGTACCAGTACAGAGTCAATGTGGAGGCTATATACAGGGGGTACCAGTACAGAGTCAATGTGGAGGCTATATACAGGGGGTACCGGTACAGAGTCAATGTGGAGGCTATATACAGGGGGTACCAGTACAGAGTCAATGTGGAGGCTATAAACAGGGGGTACCAGTACAGAGTCAATGTGGAGGCTATATACAGGGTATTACGGTACAGAGTCAATGTGGAGGCTAAATGCAGGGGGTACCAGTACAGAGTCAATGTGGAGGCTATATACAGGGGGTACCAGTACAGAGTCAATGTGGAGGCTATATACAGGGGGTACCAGTACAGAGTCAATGTGGAGGCTATATACAGGGGGTACCAGTACAGAGTCAATGTGGAGGCTATATACAGGGGGTACCGGTACAGAGTCAATGTGGAGGCTATATACAGGGGGTACCAGTACAGAGTCAATGTGGAGACTGTATTGGTACAGAGTCAATGTGGAGGCTATATACAAGGGGTACCGGTACAGAGTCAATGTGGAGGCTATATACAGGGGGTACCGGTACAGAGTCAATGTGGAGGCTATATACAGGGGGTACCGGTACAGAGTCAATGTGGAGGCTATATACAGGGGGTACCAGTACAGAGTCAATGTGGAGGCTACATACAGGGGGTACCGGTACAGAGTCAATTGGAGGCTATATACAGGGGGTACCGGTACAGAGTCAATGTGGAGGCTATAAACAGGGGGTACCAGTACAGAGTCAATGTGGAGGCTATATACAGGGTATTACGGTACAGAGTCAATGTGGAGGCTAAATGCAGGGGGTACCAGTACAGAGTCAATGTGGAGGCTATATACAGGGGGTACCAGTACAGAGTCAATTGTGGAGGCTATATACAGGGGGTTACCAGTACAGAGTCAATGTGGAGGCTATATACAGGGGGTACCAGTACAGAGTCAATGTGGAGGCTATATACAGGGGGTACCGGTACAGAGTCAATGTGGAGGCTATATACAGGGGTACCAGTACAGAGTCAATGTGGAGACTGTATTGGTACAGAGTCAATGTGGAGGCTATATACAAGGGGTACCGGTACAGAGTCAATGTGGAGGCTATATACAGGGGGTACCGGTACAAGAGTCAATGTGGAGGCTATATACAGGGGGGTACCGGTACAAGAGTCAATGTGGAGGCTATATACAGGGGGTACCAGTACAGAGTCAATGTGGAGGCTACATACAGGGGGTACCGGTACAGGAGTCAATGTGGAGGCTATATACAGGGGGTACCGGTACAGAGTCAATGTGGAGACTATATACAGGGGGTACCAGTACAGAGTCAATGTGGAGGCTATAATACAGGGGGTACCGGTACAGAGTCAATGTGGAGGCTATATACAGGGGGGTACCGGTACAGAGTCAATGTGGAGGCTATATACAGGGGGTACTGGTACAGAGTCAATGTGGAGGCTATATACAGGGGGGTACCGGTACAGAGGTCAATGTGGAGGCTATATACAGGGGGTACCGGTACAGAGTCAATGTGGAGGCTATGTACAGGGGGTACCGGTACAGAGTCAATGTGGAGGCTATAAACAGGGGGTACCAGTACAGAGTCAATGTGGAGGCTATATACAGGGTATTACGGTACAGAGTCAATGTGGAGGCTAAATGCAGGGGGTACCAGTACAGAGTCAATGTGGAGGCTATATACAGGGGGTACCAGTACAGAGTCAATGTGGAGACTATATACAGGGGGTACCAGTACAGAGTCAATGTGGAGGGCTATATACAGGGGGTACCGGTACAGAGTCAATGTGGAGGCTATATACAGGGGGTACCGGTACAGAGTCAATGTGGAGGCTATGTACAGGGGGTACCGTACAGAGTCAATGTGGAGGCTATAAACAGGGGGTACCAGTAACAGAGTCAATGTGGGAGGCTATATACAGGGGGTACTGGTACAGAGTCAATGTGGAGGCTATAAACAGGGGGTACCGTACAGAGTCACTGTGGAGGCTATATACAGGGGGTACCGGTACAGAGTCAATGTGGAGACTGTATTGGTACAGAGTCAATGTGGAGGCTATATACAAGGGGTACCCGGATACAGAGTCAATGTGGAGACTATATACAGGGGGTACCGGTACAGAGTCAATGTGGAGGATATATACAGGGGGTACCGGTACAGAGTCAATGTGGAGACTATATACAGGGGGTACTGGTACAGAGTCATGTGGAGGATATATACAGGGGGTACCAGTACAGAGTCAATGTGGAGGCTTATACAGGGGGTACCAGTACAGAGTCAATGTGGAGGCTATATACAGGGGGTACCGGTACAGAGTCAATGTGGAGGCTATATACAGGGGGTAACCGGTACAGAGTCAATGTGGAGGTTATATACAGGGGGTACCGGTACCAGAGTCAATGTGGAGGCTATATACAGGGGGTAACCGGTACAAGAGTCAATGTGGAGGCTATATACAGGGGGGTACCGGTACAGAGTCAATGTGGAGTCTATATACAGGGGGTACCGGTACAGAGTCAATGTGGAGGCTATATACAGGGGGTACTGGTACAGAGTCAATGTGGAGGTTTATTACAGGGGGTACCGGTACAGAGTCAATGTGGAGGCTATATACAGGGGGTACCAGTACAGAGTCAATGTGGAGGCTATATACAGGGGGTACCAGTACAGAGTCAATGTGGAGCCTAGGGGAGCCGGTAGCAGAGTCAATGTGGAGGTTATATACAGGTGGTACCGGTACAAGACGAGTCAATGTGGAGGCTATATACAGGGGGTAGCCGGTACAGAGTCAATGTGGAGGCTATATACAGGGGGTACTGGGTACATGAGTCAAATGTGGAAGGTTACTACCGGGGGTACCGGTACAGAGTCAATGTGCGAGGCTATATACAGGAGGGTACGCAGATTACAGAGAGTCAATGTGGGAGGCTTTGTACAGAGGGGTACCAGTACAGAGTCAATGTGGAGGCTATATACAGGGGGTACGGTACAGAGTGCAATGGTGGAAGGTATTATATACAGGGGGGTACCGGTACAGAGTCAATGTGGAGGCTATATACAGGGGGGTACCGGGTACAGAGTCTATGTGGAGGCTATATACAGGGGGTACCGGTACGAGTCAATGTGGAGACTATATACAGGGGGTACCGGTAGCAGAGTCAATGTGGAGGCTATATCAGGGGGTACCAGTACAGAGTCAATTGTGGAGGCCTATATACAGGGGGTACCAGTACAGAGTCAATCGAGGTAATATGTCCATGTTTGTCTCAGATATCTGGAGGGATCAGGGCTGTCAGACAGAAGGGGACCTCCCTCCAGGATGGAAGAGGATACAGACAAGGCTGATATCTACTACTGGCATATCCCTAGTGGAGCCAACAGTGGGAGAGACCAGCGCCCAGAGACCTCTCACCAGACAGGAGGGCTCTAGCCTGGGGGACACCACCTCAGCCTCTCACCTCCAGACCCACCAGGTAAACACCTAGAATTCCATTTTTGGTATTTTTAGGGGCGAACGCGATAATATTTGGATCCCTGAACGATGACATTTGATTAAATAGAGCCACGTTTTTCTATATATTTGTAACAGTGGAGATCTGAAGACATCCAATTCAAATCACATTTTATTGGTCACATGGTTAGCAGATGTTATTGGTCACATGGTTAGCAGATGTTATGGTCACATGGTTAGCAGATGTTATTGGTCACATGGTTAGCAGATGTTATTGGTCACATGGTTAGCAGATGTTATTGGTCACATGGTTAGCAGATGTTATTGGTCACATGGTTAGCAGATGTCATTGTCACATGGTTAGCAGATGTTATTGGTCACATGGTTAGCAGATTGTTATTGGTCACATGGTTAGCAGATTTATTGGTCACACTTGTTAGCAGATGTTACTGGTCACATGGTTAGCAGATGTTATTGGTCACATGGTTAGCAGATGTCTATGGTCACATGGTAGCAGATGTTATTGGTCACATGGTTAGCAGATGTTATGGTCACATGGTTAGCAGATGTTATTGGTCACATGGTTAGCAGATGTTATTGGTCACATGGTAGCAGATGTTATTGGTCACATGGTTAGCAGATGTTATTGGTCACATGGTTAGCAGATGTTATTGGTCACATGGTTAGCAGATGTATTGGTCACATGGTTAGCAGATGTTATTGGTCACATGGTTAGCAGATGTTATTGGTCACATGGTTAGCAGAGTTATTGGTCACATGGTTAGCAGATGTTATTGGTCACATGGTTAGCAGATGTTATTGGTCACATGGTTATGCAGATGTTTATTTGGTCACATGGTTAGCAGATGTTATTGGTCACATGGTTAGCAGATGTTATTGGTCACATGGTTAGCAGATGTTATTGGTCACATGGTTAGCAGATGTTATTGGTCACATGGTTAGCAGATGTTATTGGTCACATGGTTAGCAGATGTTATTGGTCACATGGTTAGCAGATGTTATTGGTCACCTGGTTAGCAGATGTTATGGTCCATGGTTAGCAGATGTTATTGGTCACATGGTTAGCAGATGTTATTGGTCACATGGTTAGCAGATGTTATTGGTCACATGGTTAGCAGATGTTATTGGTCACATGGTTAGCAGATGTTATTGGTCACATGGTTAGCAGATGTTATGGTCAATGGTTAGCAGATGTTATTGGTCACATGGTTAGCAGATGTTATTGGTCACATGGTTAGCAGATGTCATTGGTCACATGGTTAGCAGATGTTATTGGTCACATGGTTAGCCAGATGTTCACTGGTCACATGGTTAGCAGATGTTATGTCACATGGTTAGCAGATGTTATTGGTCACATGGTTAGCAGATGTTACTGGTCACATGGTTAGCAGATGTTATTGGTCACATGGTTAGCAGATGTTATTGGTCACATGGTTAGCAGATGTTATTGGTCACATGGTTAGCAGATGTTATGGTCACATGGTTAGCAGATTTATGGGTCACATGGTTAGCAGATGTTATTGGTCACATGGTTAGGAGCAGATGTTATTGGTCACATGGTTAGCAGATGTTATTGGTCACATGGTTAGCAGATGTTATTGGTCACAATGGTTAGCAGATGTTATTGGTCACATGGTTAGCAGATGTTTATTGGTCACATGGTTAGCAGATGTTTATTGGTCACATGGTTAGCAGATGTTATTGGTCACATGGTTAGCAGATGTCATTGGTCACATGGTTAGCAGATGTTATTGTCATTCCATGGTTAGTCAGATGTTATTGGTCACATGGTTAGCAGATGTTATTGGTCACATGGTTAGCAGATGTTATTGGTCACATGGTTAGCAGATGTTAATTGGTCACATGGTTAGCAGATGTCATTGGTCACATGGTTAGCAGATGTTATTGGTCACATGGTTAGCAGATGTCATTGGTCACATGGTTAGCAGATTGTTATTGGTACATGGTTAGCAAGATTGTATTGGTCACATGGTTAGCAGATGTTATTGGTCACATGGTTAGCAGATGTTATTGGTCACATGGTTAGCAGATGTTACTGGTCACATGGTTAGCAGATGTTACTGGTCACATGGTTAGCGAATGTTATTGGTCACATGGTTAGCAGATGTTATTGGTCACATGGTTAGCAGATGTTATTGGTCACATGTTAGCAGATGTTATTGGTCACATGGTTTGCAGATGTTATTGGTCACATGGTTAGCAGATGTTATTGGTCCACATGGTTTAGCAGATGTTATTGGTCACATGGTCAGCAGATGTTAATGGTCACATGGTTAGCAGATGGTTATTGGTCACAATGGTCAGCAGATGTTAATGGTCACATGGTTAGCAGTGTTATTGGTCACATGGTTAGCAGATGTTACTGGTCACATGGTTAGCAAGATGTTACTGGTCAATGGTTAGCAGATGTTACTGGTACCATGGTTAGCAGAT
>NW_022265905.1:47500-90000 GCF_002021735.2 Oncorhynchus kisutch | reverse complement strand
GCTATATACAATGTGTGCAAAAGGCATGAGGAGGTAAGGCGAATAATTACAATTTTGCAGATTAACACTGGAGTGATGAATGATCAGATGGTCATGTACAGGTAGAGATATTGGTGTGCAGAAGAGCAGAAAAGTAAATAAATAAAAACAGTATGGGGATGAGGTAGGTAAAATGGGTGGGCTATTTTACCGATAGACTATCGCTGTAGCGATCGGTTAACTGCTCAGACAGCAGATGTTTGAAGTTGGTGAGGGAGATAAAAAGTCTCCAACTTCAGCGATTTTTGCAATTCGTTCCAGTCACAGGCAGCAGAGTACTGGAACGAAAGGCGGCCAAATGAGGTGTTGGCTTTAGGGATGATCAGTGAGATACACCTGCTGGAGCGCGTGCTACGGGTGGGTGTTGCCATCGTGACCAGTGAACTGAGATAAGGCGGAGCTTTACCTAGCATGGACTTGTAGATGACCTGGAGCCAGTGGGTCTGGCGACGAATATGTAGCGAGATCACCATGTGACCTAGACTAATGTTGTCATGTTCCCTCTATCCCTTCCTGACCATGTGACCTAGACTAATGTTGTCATGTTCCCTCTATCCCTTCCTGACCATGTGACCTAGACTAATGTTGTCATGTTCCTTCTATCCCTTCCTGACCATGTGACCTAGACTAATGTTGTCATGTTCCTTCTATCCCTTCCTGACCATGTGACCTAGACGAATGTTGTCATGTTCCTTCTATCCCTTCCTGACCATGTGACCTAGACTAATGTTGTCATGTTCCTTCTATCCCTTCCTGACCATGTGATCTCTATCATAACCCCCCGCTACTAAACCCTTGACCTTGTCTAGGTGTGTAGTGACCAATAACCCCCCCACTACTAAACCCAGAACCAGTAGACCATGTCTAGGTGTGACCAATAACCCCCCCCCCCACTACTAAACCCAGAACCAGTAGACCTTGTCTAGGTGTGGCCAATAACCCCCCCACTACTAAACCCAGAACCAGTAGACCTTGTCTAGGTGTGACCAATAACCCTCCCCCACTACTAAACCCAGAACCAGTAGACCTTGTCTAGGTGTGTAGTGACCAATAACCCACCCCCACTACTAAACCCAGAACCAGTAGACCTTGTCTAGGTGTGTAGTGACCAATAACCCCCCACTACTAAACCCAGAACCAGTAGACCTTGTCTAGGTGTGTAGTGACCAATAACCCCCCCCACTACTAAACCCAGAACCAGTAGACCTTGTCTAGGTGTGACCAATAACCCCCCACTACTAAACCCAGAACCAATAGACCTTGTCTAGGTGTGACTAATAACCCCCCCACTACTAAACCCAGAACCAGTAGACCTTGTCTAGGTGTTGTAGTGACTAATAACCCCCCCCCACTACTAAACCCAGAACCAGTAGACCTTGTCTAGGTGTGTAGTGACTAATAACCCCCCCCCCACTACTAAACCCAGAACCAGTAGACCTTGTCTAGGTGTGACCAATAACCCCCCACTACTAAACCCAGAACCAGTAGACCTTGTCTAGGTGTGACCAATAACCCCCCACTACTAAACCCAGAACCAGTAGACCTTGTCTAGGTGTGACTAATAACCCCCCCACTACTAAACCCAGAACCAGTAGACCTTGTCTAGGTGTGTAGTGACTAATAACCCCCCCCCCCACTACTAAACCCAGAACCAGTAGACCTTGTCTAGGTGTGTAGTGACTAATAACCCCCCCCCCCCCCACTACTAAACCCAGAACCAGTAGACCTTGTCTAGGTGTGTAGTGACTAATAACCCCCCCCCCACTACTAAACCCAGAACCAGTAGACCTTGTCTAGGTGTGTAGTGACTAATAACCCCCCCCCCACTACTAAACCCAGAACCAGTAGACCTTGTCTAGGTGTGTAGTGACTAATAACCCCCCCCACTACTAAACCCAGAACCAGTAGACCTTGTCTAGGTGTGTAGTGACTAATAACCCCCCCCACTACTAAACCCAGAACCAGTAGACCTTGTCTAGGTGTGTAGTGACCAATAACCCCCCCCCACTACTAAACCCAGAACCAGTAGATTTAACAGACTTGTCCTTTCTCTCTCTTTTCTCATCCCCCCGCCCCACCACTGTGTGTGTGTGTGTGTGTGTGTGTGTGTGTGTGTGTGTGTGTGTGTGTGTGTGTGTGTATGTGTGTGTGTAGAAGCAGTTGTGGGGTGATGTTGGAGCTGTGATTGGGGGAAAGATTGATAGTGAGGTTTGGAAGGTAAATATCTCTCCTCTAGACTCTGTCTGGGTTCAGGGTTCTCTCTGTCTGGTTTCAGGGTTCTATCTGTCTGGGTTCAGGGTTCTATCTGTCTGGGTTCAGGGTTCTATCTGTCTGGGTTCAGGGTTCTATCTGTCTGGGTTCAGGGTTCTATCTGTCTGAGTTCAGGGTTCTATCTGTCTGAGTTCAGGGTTCTATCTGTCTGGGTTCAGGGTTCTCTCTGTCTGGTTTCAGGGTTCTATCTGTCTGGGTTCAGGGTTCTATCTGTCTGGGTTCAGGGTTCTATCTGTCTGGGTTCAGGGTTCTATCTGTCTGGGTTCAGGGTTCTATCTGTCTGAGTTCAGGGTTCTATCTGTCTGAGTTCAGGGTTCTATCTGTCTGGGTTCAGGGTTCTATCTGTCTGGGTTCAGGGTTCTATCTGGCTGAGTTCAGGGTTCTATCTGTCTATCTGTCTGTCTGGCTAGTTGGCTGGCTGTCTGTCTCTGTCTGATGATGTAATGAGTGAGCATGATGTCATATCTGTGCACCAGGACATGCAGGCAGCCACGGTGAACCCTGACCCCAGCTTGAAGGAGTTTGAGGGAGCTACGCTCAGATATGCATCGCTACGGTAACACACACACACACAGACAGACAGACAGACAGACCAACAGTCAGACAGACAGACCGTGCAGACAGACAGACCGGGCAGACAGACAGACCGGGCAGACAGACAGACAGACAGTCAGACAGACAGACAGACAGACAGACAGACAGACAGACAGACAGACAGACCGGGCAGACAGACAGTCAGACAGACAGACAGTCAGACAGTCAGACAGACAGACAGTCAGACAGTCAGACAGACAGACAGACAGACAGACAGACAGACAGACAGACAGGCAGACAGACAGACAGACAGACAGACAGGCAGACAGACAGACCTCTATAAAAGGTGATATTGTTGCGTACCCAAAGGCAGGAGGAAACTGCGAGCCAGACAGTCACAGGTTCTTATTCTTCTGCCCCCCCCCACCCCCCATCCATCCCCCCCAGGATCCCTCTCCCACTGGAAGAGGAGGAGTCTAACAGTGACCCTGAGGCCAAGGTGAGAGGCCCACCACGTGTGTCCTCTGTCTGTGTGTGTATCCCTGTTGTTGTGATGCTGTGTGTGGAGAGAGAGAGGGCTGTCTGAGAGCTGTACAACACTGCCCCTCTGTGGACAGACTGAGAACTGCACTGCTGCTATGATCTCTAGGTCTCTCTCTCTCTCTTTTAACAAATTAACAGTAAACATTACACTCACAGAAGTTTCACAAGAAAACAGACATTTAAAATATATTACTGTCTATGTACAGTGTTGTAACAATGTATGGAACGTTTGGAAATCGCTTCCTTTTAGGTGGTTGTAGAATTTAGAATCTAACGGCTCTTTTCTGGATTTTGATAATTAGTGGGTGTCGGCCTAATTCTGCTCAGCATTATTTGGTATTTTACGTTGTACACGGAGGATATTTTTGCAGAATTCTCCATTTGATTTCTCTCTCTCTCTCTCTCTCTCTCTCTGTCTGTCTGTCTCTCTCTCTCTCTCTCTCTCTCCTCTCTCTCTGTCTGTCTCTCTCTCTCTCTCTCTCTCTCTGTTTCTCTCTTGAGGTCAAATTAATAGTTGATGAATAGACTGCTGAGAATGAGCCTCCCTCTCCCCCCCTCCTTCTCTCCCTCCTCTCTTGGTGTGTTCAGTCAAAGGTTATGTAGAGTTCAGTCTGTCTACCTCTTCCATTAGAATCACCCTTCCATCCCTCCATCCTGCCATCCTTCCACCTTACCATACACACACACACACATTATTAGATTGTATGTGTAACCTGCGTCTGTGTATGTGTGTGTGTCTGTCTGTGTGTGTGTGTGTAGTGTTTTGCGGTGCAGTCTCTGGGTTGGGTAGAGATGGCAGAAGAGGACCTGTCGCCAGGGAAGAGTAGTGTTGCCGTTAACAACTGTATCCGACAGCTATCCTACTGCAAGAGCAACATCAGAGACACGGTCGGCATCTGGGGAGAGGTGAGAGAGAGTGAGTGAGTGAGTGAGAGTGAGTGAGCAGGAGATAAGGATGGAAGGAAGAAGGAGGAGGAGATAAGGATGGAAGGAAGAAAGAGGAGGAGATAAGGAAGAAAGAGGAGGAGATAAGGATGTAAGGAAGGAAGAGGAGGAGATAAGGATGGAAGGAAGTTAGAGGAGGAGATAAGGATGGAAGGAAGGAAGAGGAGGAGATAAGGATGGGAGGAAGGAAGAGGAGGAGATAAGGATGGAAGGAAGTTAGAGGAGGAGATAAGGATGGAAGGAAGGAAGAGGAGGAGATAAGGAAGAAAGAGGAGGAGATAAGGATGTAAGGAAGGAAGAGGAGGAGATAAGGATGTAAGGAAGGAAGAGGAGGAGATAAGGATGGGAGGAAGGAAGAGGAGGAGATAAGGATGTAAGGAAGGAAGAGGAGGAGATAAGGATGGAAGGAAGTTAGAGGAGGAGATAAGGATGGAAGGAAGGAAGAGGAGGAGATAAGGAAGAAAGAGGAGGAGATAAGGATGGAAGGAAGGAAGAGGAGGAGATAAGGATGGAAGGAAGGAAGAGGAGGAGATAAGGATGGGAGGAAGGAAGAGGAGGAGATAAGGATGGAAGGAAGTTAGAGGAGGAGATAAGGATGGGAGGAAGGAAGAGGAGGAGATAAGGATGGAAGGAAGTTAGAGGAGGAGATAAGAGAGGATAAGAGAGGGAGAGATGTGCTATTTCAGAGTGTTGATGTCTTCACAGTTATTCTGCAATATAGTTAAACAGAAAACCCCTGGAATGAGTAGGTGTGTCCAAACTGTTACTTTAATCTAATGAGTAGGCGTGTCCAAACCCTGGAATGAGTAGGCGTGTCCAAAACCCTGGAATGAGTAGGCGTGTCTAAAACTGTTACTTTAATCTAATGAGTAGGCGTGTCCAAACTGTTACTTTAATCTAATGAGTAGGCGTGTCCAAACTGTTACTTTAATCTAATGAGTAGGCGTGTCTAAAACCCTGGAATGAGTAGGTGTGTCCAAACTGTTACTTTAATCTAATGAGTAGGCGTGTCTAAAACCCTGGAATGAGTAGGCGTGTCTAAACTGTTACTTTAATCTAATGAGTAGGCGTGTCTAAAACCCTTGAATGAGTAGGTGTGTCCAAACTGTTACTTTAATCTAATGAGTAGGCGTGTCTAAAACCCTTGAATGAGTAGGCGTGTCCAAACTGTTACTTTAATCTAATGAGTAGGCGTGTCCAAACTGTTACTTTAATCTAATGAGTAGGCGTGTCTAAACTGTTACTTTAATCTAATGAGTAGGCGTGTCCAAACTGTTACTTTAATCTAATGAGTAGGCGTGTCTAAACTGTTACTTTAATCTAATGAGTAGGCGTGTCTAAACTGTTACTTTAATCTAATGAGTAGGCGTGTCCAAACTGTTACTTTAATCTAATGAGTAGGCGTGTCCAAACTGTTACTTTAATCTAATGAGTAGGCGTGTCCAAACTGTTACTTTAATCTAATGAGTAGGCGTGTCCAAACTGTTACTTTAATCTAATGAGTAGGCGTGTCCAAACTGTTACTTTAATCTAATGAGTAGGCGTGTCCAAACTGTTACTTTAATCTAATGAGTAGGCGTGTCTAAAACCCTGGAATGAGTAGGCGTGTCCAAACTGTTACTTTAATCTAATGAGTAGGCGTGTCCAAACTGTTACTTTAATCTAATGAGTAGGCGTGTCTAAAACCCTGGAATGAGTAGGCGTGTCCAAAACCCTGGAATGAGTAGGTGTGTCCAAACTGTTACTTTAATCTAATGAGTAGGCGTGTCTAAAACCCTGGAATGAGTAGGCGTGTCCAAACTGTTACTTTAATCTAATGAGTAGGCGTGTCCAAACTGTTACTTTAATCTAATGAGTAGGCGTGTCTAAAACCCTGGAATGAGTAGGCGTGTCCAAAACCCTGGAATGAGTAGGTGTGTCCAAACTGTTACTTTAATCTAATGAGTAGGCGTGTCTAAAACCCTGGAATGAGTAGGCGTGTCCAAACTGTTACTTTAATCTAATGAGTAGGCGTGTCTAAAACCCTGGAATGAGTAGGCGTGTCCAAACTGTTACTTTAATCTAATGAGTAGGCGTGTCTAAAACCCTGGAATGAGTAGGTGTGTCTAAAACCCTGGAACGGTTACTTTAATCTAATGAGTAGGTGTGTCCAAACTGTTACTTTAATCTAATGAGTAGGTGTGTCCAAACTGTTACTTTAATCTAATGAGTAGGCGTGTCTAAAACTGTTACTTTAATCTAATGAGTAGGCGTGTCTAAAACCCTGGAATGAGTAGGCGTGTCTAAAACTGTTACTTTAATCTAATGAGTAGGTGTGTCCAAACTGTTACTTTAATCTAATGAGTAGGCGTGTCTAAAACCCTGGAATGAGTAGGTGTGTCTAAAACTGTTACTTTAATCTAATGAGTAGGTGTGTCCAAACTGTTACTTTAATCTAATGAGTAGGCGTGTCTACTACCCTGGAATGAGTAGGTGTGTCCAAACTGTTACTTTAATCTAATGAGTAGGCGTGTCTAAAACCCTGGAATGAGTAGGTGTGTCCAAACTGTTACTTTAATCTAATGAGTAGGCGTGTCTAAAACCCTGTAATGAGTAGGCGTGTCCAAACTGTTACTTTAATCTAATGAGTAGGCGTGTCTAAAACCCTTCAATGAGTAGGCGTGTCTAAAACCCTTGAATGAGTAGGTGTGTCCAAACTGTTACTTTAATCTAATGAGTAGGCGTGTCTAAAACCCTGGAATGAGTAGGTGTGTCCAAACTGTTACTTTAATCTAATGAGTAGGCGTGTCTAAAACCCTGGAATGAGTAGGTGTGTCCAAACTGTTACTTTAATCTAATGAGTAGGCGTGTCCAAACTGTTACTTTAATCTAATGAGTAGGCGTGTCCAAACTGTTACTTTAATCTAATGAGTAGGCGTGTCTAAAACCCTGGAATGAGTAGGTGTGTCCAAACTGTTACTTTAATCTAATGAGTAGGCGTGTCTAAAACCCTGGAATGAGTAGGTGTGTCCAAACTGTTACTTTAATCTAATGAGTAGGCGTGTCTAAAACCCTGTAATGAGTAGGCGTGTCCAAACTGTTACTTTAATCTAATGAGTAGGCGTGTCTAAAACCCTTCAATGAGTAGGCGTGTCTAAAACCCTTGAATGAGTAGGTGTGTCCAAACTGTTACTTTAATCTAATGAGTAGGCGTGTCTAAAACCCTGGAATGAGTAGGTGTGTCCAAACTGTTACTTTAATCTAATGAGTAGGCGTGTCTAAAACCCTGGAATGAGTAGGTGTGTCCAAACTGTTACTTTAATCTAATGAGTAGGCGTGTCCAAACTGTTACTTTAATCTAATGAGTAGGCGTGTCTAAACTGTTACTTTAATCTAATGAGTAGGCGTGTCCAAACTGTTACTTTAATCTAATGAGTAGGCGTGTCCAAACTGTTACTTTAATCTAATGAGTAGGCGTGTCCAAACTGTTACTTTAATCTAATGAGTAGGCGTGTCCAAACTGTTACTTTAATCTAATGAGTAGGCGTGTCCAAACTGTTACTTTAATCTAATGAGTAGGCGTGTCTAAAACCCTGGAATGAGTAGGCGTGTCCAAACTGTTACTTTAATCTAATGAGTAGGCGTGTCCAAACTGTTACTTTAATCTAATGAGTAGGCGTGTCTAAAACCCTGGAATGAGTAGGCGTGTCCAAAACCCTGGAATGAGTAGGTGTGTCCAAACTGTTACTTTAATCTAATGAGTAGGCGTGTCTAAAACCCTGGAATGAGTAGGCGTGTCCAAACTGTTACTTTAATCTAATGAGTAGGCGTGTCTAAAACCCTGGAATGAGTAGGTGTGTCTAAAACCCTGGAACGGTTACTTTAATCTAATGAGTAGGTGTGTCCAAACTGTTACTTTAATCTAATGAGTAGGTGTGTCCAAACTGTTACTTTAATCTAATGAGTAGGCGTGTCTAAAACTGTTACTTTAATCTAATGAGTAGGCGTGTCTAAAACCCTGGAATGAGTAGGCGTGTCTAAAACTGTTACTTTAATCTAATGAGTAGGTGTGTCTAAAACCCTGGAATGAGTAGGTGTGTCCAAACTGTTACTTTAATCTAATGAGTAGGCGTGTCCAAACTGTTACTTTAATCTAATGAGTAGGCGTGTCCAAACTGTTACTTTAATCTAATGAGTAGGCGTGTCTAAAACCCTGGAATGAGTAGGTGTGTCCAAACTGTTACTTTAATCTAATGAGTAGGCGTGTCTAAAACCCTGGAATGAGTAGGTGTGTCCAAACTGTTACTTTAATCTAATGAGTAGGCGTGTCCAAACTGTTAATTTAATCTAATGAGTAGGCGTGTCTAAAACCCTGGAATGAGTAGGTGTGTCCAAACTGTTACTTTAATCTAATGAGTAGGCGTGTCTAAAACCCTGGAATGAGTAGGTGTGTCCAAACTGTTACTTTAATCTAATGAGTAGGTGTGTCCAAACTGTTACTTTAATCTAATGAGTAGGCGTGTCTAAAACCCTGGAATGAGTAGGCGTGTCTAAAACCCTTGAATGAGTAGGTGTGTCCAAACTGTTACTTTAATCTAATGAGTAGGCGTGTCCAAACTGTTACTTTAATCTAATGAGTAGGCGTGTCTAAAACCCTTGAATGAGTAGGCGTGTATAAAACCCTTGAATGAGTAGGTGTGTCCAAACTGTTACTTTAATCTAATGAGTAGGCGTGTCTAAAACCCTGGAATGAGTAGGCGTGTCCAAACTGTTACTTTAATCTAATGAGTAGGCGTGTCTAAAACCCTGGAATGAGTAGGTGTGTCCAAACTGTTACTTTAATCTAATGAGTAGGCGTGTCTAAAACCCTGGAATGAGTAGGTGTGTCCAAACTGTTACTTTAATCTAATGAGTAGGTGTGTCCAAACTGTTACTTTAATCTAATGAGTAGGCGTGTCTAAAACCCTGGAATGAGTAGGCGTGTCCAAACTGTTACTTTAATCTAATGAGTAGGCGTGTCTAAAACCCTGGAATGAGTAGGCGTGTCCAAACTGTTACTTTAATCTAATGAGTAGGCGTGTCTAAAACCCTGGAATGAGTAGGTGTGTCTAAAACCCTGGAACGGTTACTTTAATCTAATGAGTAGGTGTGTCCAAACTGTTACTTTAATCTAATGAGTAGGTGTGTCCAAACTGTTACTTTAATCTAATGAGTAGGCGTGTCTAAAACTGTTACTTTAATCTAATGAGTAGGCGTGTCTAAAACCCTGGAATGAGTAGGCGTGTCTAAAACTGTTACTTTAATCTAATGAGTAGGTGTGTCCAAACTGTTACTTTAATCTAATGAGTAGGCGTGTCTAAAACCCTGGAATGAGTAGGTGTGTCTAAAACTGTTACTTTAATCTAATGAGTAGGTGTGTCCAAACTGTTACTTTAATCTAATGAGTAGGCGTGTCTACTACCCTGGAATGAGTAGGTGTGTCCAAACTGTTACTTTAATCTAATGAGTAGGCGTGTCTAAAACCCTGGAATGAGTAGGTGTGTCCAAACTGTTACTTTAATCTAATGAGTAGGCGTGTCTAAAACCCTGTAATGAGTAGGCGTGTCCAAACTGTTACTTTAATCTAATGAGTAGGCGTGTCTAAAACCCTTCAATGAGTAGGCGTGTCTAAAACCCTTGAATGAGTAGGTGTGTCCAAACTGTTACTTTAATCTAATGAGTAGGCGTGTCTAAAACCCTGGAATGAGTAGGTGTGTCCAAACTGTTACTTTAATCTAATGAGTAGGCGTGTCTAAAACCCTGGAATGAGTAGGTGTGTCCAAACTGTTACTTTAATCTAATGAGTAGGCGTGTCCAAACTGTTACTTTAATCTAATGAGTAGGCGTGTCCAAACTGTTACTTTAATCTAATGAGTAGGCGTGTCTAAAACCCTGGAATGAGTAGGTGTGTCCAAACTGTTACTTTAATCTAATGAGTAGGCGTGTCTAAAACCCTGGAATGAGTAGGTGTGTCCAAACTGTTACTTTAATCTAATGAGTAGGCGTGTCTAAAACCCTGTAATGAGTAGGCGTGTCCAAACTGTTACTTTAATCTAATGAGTAGGCGTGTCTAAAACCCTTCAATGAGTAGGCGTGTCTAAAACCCTTGAATGAGTAGGTGTGTCCAAACTGTTACTTTAATCTAATGAGTAGGCGTGTCTAAAACCCTGGAATGAGTAGGTGTGTCCAAACTGTTACTTTAATCTAATGAGTAGGCGTGTCTAAAACCCTGGAATGAGTAGGTGTGTCCAAACTGTTACTTTAATCTAATGAGTAGGCGTGTCCAAACTGTTACTTTAATCTAATGAGTAGGCGTGTCTAAACTGTTACTTTAATCTAATGAGTAGGCGTGTCCAAACTGTTACTTTAATCTAATGAGTAGGCGTGTCCAAACTGTTACTTTAATCTAATGAGTAGGCGTGTCCAAACTGTTACTTTAATCTAATGAGTAGGCGTGTCCAAACTGTTACTTTAATCTAATGAGTAGGCGTGTCCAAACTGTTACTTTAATCTAATGAGTAGGCGTGTCCAAACTGTTACTTTAATCTAATGAGTAGGCGTGTCTAAAACCCTGGAATGAGTAGGCGTGTCCAAACTGTTACTTTAATCTAATGAGTAGGCGTGTCCAAACTGTTACTTTAATCTAATGAGTAGGCGTGTCTAAAACCCTGGAATGAGTAGGCGTGTCCAAAACCCTGGAATGAGTAGGTGTGTCCAAACTGTTACTTTAATCTAATGAGTAGGCGTGTCTAAAACCCTGGAATGAGTAGGCGTGTCCAAACTGTTACTTTAATCTAATGAGTAGGCGTGTCTAAAACCCTGGAATGAGTAGGTGTGTCTAAAACCCTGGAACGGTTACTTTAATCTAATGAGTAGGTGTGTCCAAACTGTTACTTTAATCTAATGAGTAGGTGTGTCCAAACTGTTACTTTAATCTAATGAGTAGGCGTGTCTAAAACTGTTACTTTAATCTAATGAGTAGGCGTGTCTAAAACCCTGGAATGAGTAGGCGTGTCTAAAACTGTTACTTTAATCTAATGAGTAGGTGTGTCCAAACTGTTACTTTAATCTAATGAGTAGGCGTGTCTAAAACCCTGGAATGAGTAGGTGTGTCTAAAACTGTTACTTTAATCTAATGAGTAGGTGTGTCCAAACTGTTACTTTAATCTAATGAGTAGGCGTGTCTACTACCCTGGAATGAGTAGGTGTGTCCAAACTGTTACTTTAATCTAATGAGTAGGCGTGTCTAAAACCCTGGAATGAGTAGGTGTGTCCAAACTGTTACTTTAATCTAATGAGTAGGCGTGTCTAAAACCCTGTAATGAGTAGGCGTGTCCAAACTGTTACTTTAATCTAATGAGTAGGCGTGTCTAAAACCCTTCAATGAGTAGGCGTGTCTAAAACCCTTGAATGAGTAGGTGTGTCCAAACTGTTACTTTAATCTAATGAGTAGGCGTGTCTAAAACCCTGGAATGAGTAGGTGTGTCCAAACTGTTACTTTAATCTAATGAGTAGGCGTGTCTAAAACCCTGGAATGAGTAGGTGTGTCCAAACTGTTACTTTAATCTAATGAGTAGGCGTGTCCAAACTGTTACTTTAATCTAATGAGTAGGCGTGTCCAAACTGTTACTTTAATCTAATGAGTAGGCGTGTCTAAAACCCTGGAATGAGTAGGTGTGTCCAAACTGTTACTTTAATCTAATGAGTAGGCGTGTCTAAAACCCTGGAATGAGTAGGTGTGTCCAAACTGTTACTTTAATCTAATGAGTAGGCGTGTCCAAACTGTTAATTTAATCTAATGAGTAGGCGTGTCTAAAACCCTGGAATGAGTAGGTGTGTCCAAACTGTTACTTTAATCTAATGAGTAGGCGTGTCTAAAACCCTGGAATGAGTAGGTGTGTCCAAACTGTTACTTTAATCTAATGAGTAGGTGTGTCCAAACTGTTACTTTAATCTAATGAGTAGGCGTGTCTAAAACCCTGGAATGAGTAGGCGTGTCTAAAACCCTTGAATGAGTAGGTGTGTCCAAACTGTTACTTTAATCTAATGAGTAGGCGTGTCCAAACTGTTACTTTAATCTAATGAGTAGGCGTGTCTAAAACCCTTGAATGAGTAGGCGTGTATAAAACCCTTGAATGAGTAGGTGTGTCCAAACTGTTACTTTAATCTAATGAGTAGGCGTGTCTAAAACCCTGGAATGAGTAGGCGTGTCCAAACTGTTACTTTAATCTAATGAGTAGGCGTGTCTAAAACCCTGGAATGAGTAGGTGTGTCCAAACTGTTACTTTAATCTAATGAGTAGGCGTGTCTAAAACCCTGGAATGAGTAGGTGTGTCCAAACTGTTACTTTAATCTAATGAGTAGGCGTGTCTAAACTGTTACTTTAATCTAATGAGTAGGCGTGTCTAAACTGTTACTTTAATCTAATGAGTAGGCGTGTCCAAACTGTTACTTTAATCTAATGAGTAGGCGTGTCTAAACTGTTACTTTAATCTAATGAGTAGGCGTGTCTAAAACCCTGGAATGAGTAGGTGTGTCCAAACTGTTACTTTAATCTAATGAGTAGGCGTGTCTAAAACCCTGGAATGAGTAGGCGTGTCTAAAACCCTGGAATGAGTAGGTGTGTCCAAACTGTTACTTTAATCTAATGAGTAGGCGTGTCTAAAACCCTTGAATGAGTAGGCGTGTCTAAAACCCTTGAATGAGTAGGCGTGTCCAAACTGTTACTTTAATCTAATGAGTAGGCGTGTCTAAAACCCTTGAATGAGTAGGTGTGTCCAAACTGTTACTTTAATCTAATGAGTAGGCGTGTCTAAAACCCTGGAATGAGTAGGTGTGTCCAAACTGTTACTTTAATCTAATGAGTAGGCGTGTCTAAAACCCTTGAATGAGTAGGTGTGTCCAAACTGTTACTTTAATCTAATGAGTAGGCGTGTCCAAACTGTTACTTTAATCTAATGAGTAGGCGTGTCTAAAACCCTTGAATGAGTAGGTGTGTCCAAACTGTTACTTTAATCTAATGAGTAGGCGTGTCTAAAACCCTGGAATGAGTAGGTGTGTCCAAACTGTTACTTTAATCTAATGAGTAGGCGTGTCTAAAACCCTTGAATGAGGAGGTGTGTCCAAACTGTTACTTTAATCTACGGCCATTCAGACCAATATCAAGGATTAATGTGTGTGTGTGTGTGTGTGTATGTATGTGTGTGTGTGTGTGCGTGCAGGGTCAGGACATGTATCTGGTTCTGGTGAACAACATGTTGAACCTGGTTGATCCTACGGACCGTTGTCTTGGCAACGTGCTTCATTCTCAGCCAATAGCAAGCATTCGTGTCTGGGGGGTCGGCCGTGACAATGTCAGGTGAGTCACCATGACAAAACACACACACACACACACACACACACACACACACACACACACACACACACACACACACACACACACACACACACACACAAAGGTCAGAGTAATTAATTGGGAGAGGGGGATGACAGGAAAGAGAAGAGGAGTGATTGATTGATGAAAGATTACCCAAGTAGTAGATGTAATCCTTGTTCCTCAGCAGGAGGTGTTGTGTGGTAGTAGATGTAATCCTTGTTCCTCAGCAGGAGGTGTTGTGTGGTAGTAGATGTAACCCTTGTTCCTCAGCAGGAGGTGTTGTGTGGTAGTAGATGTAATCCTTGTTCCTCCTATCAGGAGGTGTTGTGTGGTAGTAGATGTAATCCTTGTTCCTCCTAGCAGGAGGTGTTGTGTGGTAGTAGATGTAATCCTTGTTCCTCCTATTAGGAGGTCTTGTGTGGTAGTAGATGTAATCCTTGTTCCTCCTATTAGGAGGTCTTGTGTGGTAGTAGATGTAACCCTTGTTCCTCAGCAGGAGGTGTTGTGTGGTAGTAGATGTAATCCTTGTTCCTCCTAGCAGGAGGTATTGTGTGGTAGTAGATGTAATCCTTGTTCCTCAGCAGGAGGTGTTGTGTGGTAGTAGATGTAATCCTTGTTCCCTATCAGGAGGTGTTGTGTGGTAGTAGATGTAATCCTTGTTCCTCAGCAGGAGGTGTTGTGTGGTAGTAGATGTAATCCGTGTTCCCTATCAGGAGGTGTTGTGTGGTAGTAGATGTAATCCTTGTTCCTCAGCAGGAGGTGTTGTGTGGTAGTAGATGTAATCCTTGTACCCTATCAGGAGGTGTTGTGTGGGAGTAGATGTAATCCTTGTTCCTCAGCAGGAGGTGTTGTGTGGTAGTAGATGTAATCCTTGTTCCTCAGCAGGAGGTGTTGTGTGGTAGTAGATGTAATCCTTGTTCCTCAGCAGGAGGTGTTGTGTGGTAGTAGATGTAACCCTTGTTCCCCAGCAGGAGGTGTTGTGTGGTAGTAGATGTAATCCTTGTTCCTCCTAGCAGGAGGTGTTGTGTGGTAGTAGATGTAATCCTTGTTCCTCCTAGCAGGAGGTGTTGTGTGGTAGTAGATGTAACCCTTGTTCCTCAGCAGGAGGTGTTGTGTGGTAGTATATGTAATCCTTGTTCCTCCTAGCAGGAGGTGTTGTGTGGCAGTAGATGTAATTCTTGTTCCTCCTAGCAGGAGGTGTTGTGTGGTAGTAGATGTAATCCTTGTTTCTCCTCAGCAGGAGGTCTTGTGTGGTAGTAGATGTAATCCTTGTTCCTCCTATCAGGAGGTGTTGTGTGGTAGTAGATGTAATCCTTGTTCCTCAGCAGGAGGTGTTGTGTGGTAGTAGATGTAACCCTTGTTCCTCAGCAGGAGGTGTTGTGTGGTAGTAGATGTAATCCTTGTTCCTCCTATCAGGAGGTGTTGTGTGGTAGTAGATGTAATCCTTGTTCCTCAGCAGGAGGTCTTGTGTGGTAGTAGATGTAATCCTTGTTCCTCAGCAGGAGGTGTTGTGTGGTAGTAGATGTAATCCTTGTTCCTCCTATTAGGAGGTCTTGTGTGGTAGTAGATGTAATCCTTGTTCCTCCTATTAGGAGGTCTTGTGTGGTAGTAGATGTAATCCTTGTTCCTTCTATTAGGAGGTCTTGTGTGGTAGTAGATGTAATCCTTGTTCCCTATCAGGAGGTGTTGTGTGGTAGTAGATGTAATCCTTGTTCCTCAGCAGGAGGTGTTGTGTGGTAGTAGATGTAATCCTTGTTCCCTATCAGGAGGTGTTGTGTGGTAGTAGATGTAATCCTGGTTCCTCAGCAGGAGGTGTTGTGTGGTAGTAGATGTAATCCTTGTTCCCTATCAGGAGGTGTTGTGTGGTAGTAGATGTAATCCTTGTTCCTCCTAGCAGGAGGTGTTGTGTGGTAGTAGATGTAATCCTTGTTCCTCAGCAGGAGGTGTTGTGTGGTAGTAGATGTAATCCTTGTTCCTCAGCAGGATGTGTTGTGTGGTAGTAGATGTAATCCTTGTTCCTCCTAGCAGGAGGTGTTGTGTGGTAGTAGATGTAACCCTTGTTCCTCAGCAGGAGGTGTTGTGTGGTAGTAGATGTAATCCTTGTTCCTCCTAGCAGGAGGTGTTGTGTGGTAGTAGATGTAATCCTTGTTCCTCAGCAGGAGGTGTTGTGTGGTAGTAGATGTAATCCTTGTTCCTCAGCAGGAGGTGTTGTGTGGTAGTAGATGTAATCCTTGTTCCTCAGCAGGAGGTGTTGTGTGGTAGTAGGTGTAATCCTTGTTCCTCAGCAGGAGGTGTTGTGTGGTAGTAGATGTAATCCTTGTTCCTCAGCAGGAGGTGTTGTGTGGTAGTAGATGTAATCCTTGTTCCTCAGCAGGAGGTGTTGTGTGGTAGTAGATGTAATCCTTGTTCCTCAGCAGGAGGTGTTGTGTGGCAGTAGATGTAATTCTTGTTCCTCCTAGCAGGAGGTGTTGTGTGGTAGTAGATGTAATCCTTGTTTCTCCTCAGCAGGAGGTGTTGTGTGGTAGTAGATGTAGGCCTTGTTCCTCAGCAGGAGGTCTTGTGTGGTAGTAGATGTAATCCTTGTTCCTCCTATCAGGAGGTGTTGTGTGGTAGTAGATGTAATCCTTGTTCCTCAGCAGGAGGTCTTGTGTGGTAGTAGATGTAATCCTTGTTCCTCAGCAGGAGGTGGTGTGTGGTAGTAGATGTAATCCTTGTTCCTCAGCAGGAGGTCTTGTGTGGTAGTAGCTGTAATCCTTGTTCCCTATCAGGAGGTGTTGTGTGGTAGTAGATGTAATCCTTGTTCCTCCTAGCAGGAGGTGTTGTGTGGTAGTAGATATAATCCTTGTTCCTCAGCAGGAGGAGTTGTGTGGTAGTAGATGTAACCCTTGTTCCTCAGCAGGAGGTCTTGTGTGGTAGTAGATGTAATCCTTGTTCCTCAGCAGGAGGTGTTGTGTGGTAGTAGATGTAATCCTTGTTCCTCAGCAGGAGGTGTTGTGTGGTAGTAGATGTAACCCTTGTTCCTCAGCAGGAGGTGTTGTGTGGTAGTAGATGTAATCCTTGTTCCTCAGCAGGAGGTGTTGTGTGGTAGTAGATGTAATCCTTGTTCCTCAGCAGGAGGTATTGTGTGGTAGTAGATGTAATCCTTGTTCCTCCTAGCAGGAGGTGGTGTGTGGTAGTAGATGTAACCCTTGTTCCTCAGCAGGAGGTGTTGTGTGGTAGTAGATGTAATCCTTGTTCCTCCTAGGAGGTGTTGTGTGGTAGTAGATGTAATCCTTGTTCCTCAGCAGGAGGTGTTGTGTGGCAGTAGATGCAATTCTTGTTCCTCCTAGCAGGAGGTGTTGTGTGGTAGTAGATGTAATCCTTGTTTCTCCTCAGCAGGAGGTGTTGTGTGGTAGTAGATGTAGGCCTTGTTCCTCAGCAGGAGGTCTTGTGGCGGTAGTAGATGTAATCCTTGTTCCTCCTAGCAGGAGGTGTTGTGTGGTAGTAGATGTAATCCTTGTTCCTCCTATTAGGAGGTCTTGTGTGGTAGTAGATGTAATCCTTGTTCCTCCTAGCAGGAGGTGTTGTCTGGTAGTAGATGTAATCCTTGTTCCTTCTAGCAGGAGGTGTTGTGTGGTAGTAGATGTAATCCTTGTTCCTCAGCAGGAGGTGTTGTGTGGTAGTAGATGTAATCCTTGTTCCTCCTATCAGGAGGTGTTGTGTGGTAGTAGATGTAACCCTTGTTCCTCCTATCAGGAGGTCTTGTGTGGTAGTAGATGTAATCCTTGTTCCTCAGCAGGAGGTGTTGTGTGGTAGTAGAGGTAACCCTTGTTCCTCAGCAGGAGGTGTTCTGTGGTAGTAGATGTAATCCTTGTTCCTCAGCAGGAGGTGTTGTGTGGTAGTAGATGTAATCCTTGTTGCCCAGCAGGAGGTGTTGTGTGGTAGTAGATGTAATCCTTGTTCCTCCTAGCAGGAGGTGTTGTGTGGTAGTAGATGTAATCCTTGTTCCCTATCAGGAGGTGTTGTGTGGTAGTAGATGTAATCCTTGTTCCTCAGCAGGAGGTGTTGTGTGGTAGTAGATGTAATCCTTGTTCCTCCTATCAGGAGGTGTTGTGTGGTAGTAGATGTAACCCTTGTTCCTCCTATCAGGAGGTCTTGTGTGGTAGTAGATGTAATCCTTGTTCCTCAGCAGGAGGTGTTGTGTGGTAGTAGATGTAACCCTTGTTCCTCAGCAGGAGGTGTTGTGTGGTAGTAGATGTAATCCTTGTTCCTCAGCAGGAGGTGTTGTGTGGTAGTAGATGTAATCCTTGTTGCTCAGCAGGAGGTGTTGTGTGGTAGTAGATGTAATCCTTGTTCCTCCTAGCAGGAGGTGTTGTGTGGTAGTAGATGTAATCCTTGTTCCCTATCAGGAGGTGTTGTGTGGTAGTAGATGTAATCCTTGTTCCTCAGCAGGAGGTGTTGTGTGGTAGTAGATGTAATCATTGTTCCTCATCAGGAGGTGTTGTGTGGTAGTAGATGTAATCCTTGTTCCTCCTATCAGGAGGTCTTGTGTGGTAGTAGTTGTAATCCTTGTTCCTCCTAGCAGGAGGTGTTGTGTGGTAGTAGATGTAATCCTTGTTCCTCAGCAGGAGGTGTTGTGTGGTAGTAGATGTAATCCTTGTACCCTATCAGGAGGTGTTGTGTGGTAGTAGATGTAATCCTTGTTCCTCAGCAGGAGGTGTTGTGTGGTAGTAGATGTAATCCTTGTTCTTCCTATCAGGAGGTCTTGTGTGGTAGTAGTTATAATCCTTGTTCCTCCTAGCAGGAGGTGTTGTGTGGTAGTAGATGTAATCCTTGTTCCTCAGCAGGAGGTGTTGTGTGGTAGTAGATGTAATCCTTGTACCCTATCAGGAGGTGTTGTGTGGTAGTAGATGTAATCCTTGTTCCTCAGCAGGAGGTGTTGTGTGGTTGTAGATGTAATCCTTGTTCTTCCTAGCAGGAGGTCTTGTGTGGTAGTAGATGTAGTCCTTGTTCCTCAGCAGGAGGTGTGTTGTGGTAGTAGATGTAGTCCTTGTTCCTCAGCAGGAGGTATTGCTGAGATGTTGTGTTTTTCTCCTCTCCTCGTTTCCTCTATTCCTCTACTCCTCTCCTCTCCTCCTCCCCCTCTCCTCCTCCTCTCCTCTCCTCTGCTCGTCTCCTTTACTCCTCTCCTCCTCTCCTCGTCTCCTCTCCTCGTCTCCTCTATTCCTCTCTTCCTCCTCTGCTCATCTCCTCTCCTCCTCTTCTCCTCTCCTCCTCTCCTCCTCTCCCCCACCTCTCTTTAACTAACTCCTCCTCTCCTCCCTTGCTTCCCTGGACTCAGAGAGAGGTAAACATGTTCTTGTTCTCCCCTATCCTTCCCCTCCTCTCCTCCTCCTATCCCCCTATCCTTCTCCTCTCTCCTCGCCCCCTATCCTTCTCCTCTCCCCTATCCTTCTCCTCCTCTCCTCCTCCTCTCCCCTATCCTTCTCCTCTCCCTCTCCTCTCCCCCTATCCTTCTCCTCTCTCCTTCTCCTTCTCCTCCTCTCCTCCTCCCCTCCCCATCCTTCTCCTCTCCTCCTCTCCCCCTATCCTTCTCCTCCTCTCCTCCCGTCTCCCCTATCCTTCTCCTCCTCTCCTCCTCCTCTCCCCTATCCTTCTCCTCCTCTCCTCCTCGTCTCCCCCTATCCTTCTCCTCCTCTCCTCTCCTCTCCCCTATCCTTCTCCTCCTCTCCTCCTCATCTCCCCTATCCTCCTCCTCTCCTCCTATCCCCCTATCCTCCTCCTCCTATCCCCCTATCCTTCTCCTCCTCGTCTCGCCTATCCTTCTCCTCTCCTCCTCCTCTCTCCCATCCTTCTCCTCTCCTCCTCCTCTCTCCCTATCCTTCTCCTCTCCTTTCTCCCTGTCCTTCTCCTCTCCTCCTCCTCTCCCCCTATCCTTCTCCTCTCCTCTCCCCTATCCTTCTCCTCCTCTCCTCCTCCTCTCCCCCTATCCTTCTCCTCCCCTCCTCCTCCTCTCCCCCTATCCTTCTCCTCCTCTCCTCTCCTCTCCTCTCCTCTCCTCTCCTCTCCTCTCCTCTCCTCTCCTCCTCCTCTCCTCTCCTCTCCTCTCCTCTCCTCTCTCCTCTCCTCTTCCTCTGATGTTCTGGTTATTGTTTTAATTCCTCAGCCTACGGTCTTCAGGTGTTTTACCAGTTGTTAACTCTCTCCTCTCCTCCTCTGTGTATACCCTCTCCTCTCCTCCTCTGTTAACCCTCTCCTCTACTCCTCTGTTAACCCTCTCTCCTCTCCCTCCTCTGGTTAACCCTCTCCTCTCCTCCTCTGTTAACCCCTCTCCTCTCCTCTGTTAACCCTCTCCTCCTCTGTTAACCCTCTCCTCCTCTGTAACCCTCATCCTCCTCTGTTAACCCTCTCCTCTCCTCCTCTGTTAAACCTCTCCTCTCCTCCTCTGTTAACCCTCTCCTCTCCTCCTCTGTTAACCCTCTCCTCTCCTCCTCTGTTAACCCTCTCCTCTCCTCCTCTGTTAACCCTCTCCTCTCCTCCTCTGTTAACCCTCTCCTCCTCTGTTAACCCTCTCCTCTCCTCCTCTGTTAACCCTCTCCTCCTCTGTTAACCCTCTCCTCTCCTCCTCTGTTAACCCTCTCCTCCTCTGTTAACCCTCTCTCCTCTCCTCCTCTGTTAACCCTCTCCTCTCCTCCTCTGTTAACCCTCTCCTCTCCTCCTCGTCAACCCTCTCCACTCCTCCTCTGTTAACCCTCTCCTCCTCTGTTAACCCTCTGCCTCTCCTCTGTTAACCCTCTTCCTCTCCTCCTCTGTTAACCCTCTCCTCCTCCTCCTCTGTTAACCCTCTCCTCTCCTCTGTTAACCCTCTCCACTCGCTCCTCTGTTAACCCTCTCCTCCTCTTAACCCTCTCCTCCTCTGTAACCCTCTCCTCTCCTACTCTGTCAACCCTCTCCTCTCCTCCTCTGTTAACCCTCTCCTCTCTCCTCTGTCAACCCTCTCCTCTCCTCCTCTGTTAACCCTCTCCTCTCCTCCTCTGTTAAACCCTCTCCTCTCCTCCTCTGTTAACCCTCTCCTCCTCTGTTAACCCTCTCCTCTCCTCCTCTGGTAACCCTCTCCTCTCCTACTCTGTCAACCCTCTCCTCCCTCCTCTGTTAACCCTCTCCTCTCCTCCTCTGTCAACCCTCTCCTCTCCTCTTCGGTCAACCCTCTCCTCTCCTCCTCTGTTAAACCCTCTCCTCTCCTCCTCTGTTAACCCTCTCCTCTCCTCCTCTGTTAACCCTCTCCTCTCCTCCTCTGTTAATCCTCTCCTCTCCTCCTCTGTTAACCCTCTCCTCTCCTCCTCTGTTAACCCTCTCCTCTCCTCCTCTGTTAACCCTCTCCTCTCCTTCTCTGTTAACCCTCTCCTCTCCTCCCCAGGGACTTTGCGTACGTAGCGAGGGATAAGAACACCAGGATTCTGAAGTGTCATGTGTTCCGTTGTGACACTCCAGCTAAAGCCATCGCTACCAGCCTCCACCTCATCTGCTCTAGGGTGAGCAACCTACACCCTACTCCCTGTACCCTACTCCCTGTACCCTATACCCTGTACCTAAAGCCACCCTATACTATACACCCTGAACCCTACTCCCTGTACCCAACACGCCAGCTAAAGCCATCGCTACCAGCCTCCACCTCATCTGCTCTAGGGTGAGTAACCTACACCCTACTCCCTGTACCCTATACCCTGTACCCTATACTATACACCCTGTACCCTATACCCTGTACCCTAAAGCCATCAATACCAGCCTCCACCTCATCTGCTCTAGGGTGAGTAACCTACACCCTACTCCCTGTACCCTATACCCTGTACCCTAAAGCCACCCTATACTATACACCCTAAACCCTACTCCCTGTACCCAACACGCCAGCTAAAGCCATCGCTACCAGCCTCCACCTCATCTGCTCTAGGGTGAGTAACCTACACCCTACTCCCTGTACCCTATACCCTGTAGCCTAAACTATACACCCTGTACCCTATACCCACACGCCGGCTAAAGCCCTATACCCTGTACCCTATACCCTGTACCCTACACCCTTTACCCTACACACCCCATACCCTGTACCCTATACCCTACTCCTTGTACCCTATACCCTACTCCTTGTACCGATACCCTACACACGTACCCTACAACCCTATACAATAGACAATATCCCCTACAACCTGTACCCTACACCCTATACCCCGTAGCCTACCACCTATACCCTGTACCCTACACCATGTACCCCGTACACCCCATACCCTGCACCCTATACCCTATACCTGTACCCCTACTCCCTTTACCATACTCACTCTACCCTACAACCGATACCTATATCCTATACCCTAACCCTATACCCTACAACCTATAGCCCTACACTCTATACCCTACAAACCTATAACCTATATCCTATACCCTAAACCCTATACCCTACAACCTATAGCCTACACTCTATACCCTACAACCTATAACCTATATCCTATACCCTAAACCCTTTAACCTATAGCCTACACCCTATACCCTAAACCTATACCCTACACTTTATACCCTACACCTATAGCCTACACTCTATACCCTACAACCTATAGCCTACACTCTATACCCTACAACCTATATCCTATACCCTACACCCCTTCAACCTATAGCCAACACTCTATACCCTAAACCTATAGCCTATACCCTACACCCTATACCCTACAACCTATAGCCTATACCCTACACCCTATACCCTACACCCTACACCCTATACCCTACACCCTCTACCCTACACCCTGTACCTACACCCTACAACCTATAGCCGACAACCTATAGCCTATATCCTATACCCTACAACCTATAACCTATATCCTATACCCTATACCCTACAGCCTATATCCTATACCCTACACCTATATCCTATACCCTACAACCTATATCCTATACCCTAAACCCTATACCCTACAACCTATAGCCTACACTCTATACCCCACAACCTATAGCCTACACTCTATACCCTACAACCTATAGCTTACACTCTATACCCTACAACCTATAGCCTACACTCTATACCCTAAACCTATAGCCTATACCCTACACGCTATACCCTACAACCTAGAGCCTATACCCTAAACCTATACCCTACAACCTATAGCCTACACTCTATACCCTACAACCTATAACCTATATCCTATACCCTAAACCCTTTAACCTATAGCCTACACCCTATACCCTAAACCTATACCCTACACTTTATACCCTACAACCTATAGCCAACACTCTATACCCTAAACCTATAGCCTATACCCTACACCCTATACCCTACAACCTATAGCCTATACCCTAAACCCTATACCCTACACTCTATACCCTACAACCTATATCCTAAACCCTTCAACCTATAGCCAACACTCTATACCCTAAACCTATAGCCTATACCCTACACCCTATACCCTACAACCTATAGCCTATACCCTACACCCTATACCCTACACCCTATACCCTACACCCTCTACCCTACACCCTGTACCTACACCCTACAACCTATAGCCGACACCCTATACCCTACAACCTATAGCCTATATCCTATACCCTACAACCTATAACCTATATCCTATACCCTATACCCTACAGCCTATATCCTATACCCTACAACCTATATCCTATACCCTAACCCCTATACCCTACAACCTATAGCCTACACTCTATACCCTACACCTATAGCCTACACTCTCTACCCTAACACTATAGCCTACACCCTAAACCCTACAGCCTATATCCTATACCCTACAACCTATATCCTAACCCTACCAACCTATATCCTATACCCTAAACCCTATACCCTACAACCTATAGCCTACACTCTATACCCCACAACCTATAGCCTACACTCTATACCCTACAACCTTATAGCTTACACTCTATACCCTACAACCTATAGCCTACACTCTATACCCTAAACCCTATAGCCTATACCCTACACGCTATACCCTACAACCTATAGCCTATACCCCTAAACCCTATACCCTACAACCTATAGCCTACACTCTATACCCTACAACCTATAACCTATATCCTATACCCTAAACCCTTTAACCTATAGCCTACACCCTATACCCTAAACCATACCCTACACTTTATACCCTACAACCGATAGCCAACACTCTAATACCCTAAACCTATAGCCTATACCTACACCCTATACCCTACAACCTATAGCCTATACCCTAAACCCTATACCTACCTCTATACCCTACAACCTATAGCCTACACTCTATACCCTACAACCTATATCCTATACCCTAAACCCTTCAACCTATAGCCAACACTCTATACCCTAAACCTATAGCCTATACCTACACCCTATACCCTACACCTATAGCCTATACCCTACACCCTACACCCTATAACCCTACAACCCTCTACCCTACACCCTGTACCCTACACCCTACAACCTATAGCCGACGACCCTATACCCTACAACCTATAGCCTATATCCTATACCCTACAACCTATAACCTATATCCTATAACCCTATACCCTACAGCCTATATCCTATACCCTACCAACCTATATCCTATACCCTAAAACCCTATACCCTACAACACTATAGCCTACACTCTATACCCCACAACTATAGCCTACACTCTATACCCTACAACCTATAGCCTACACTCTATACCCTACAACCTATAGCCCTACACTCTATACCCTACAAACCTATAGCCTATACCCTACACCCTATACCCTACAACCTATAGCCTATACCCTACAACCTATAGCCTATACCCTACACTCTATACCCTACAACCTATAACCTACACTCTATACCCTACAACCTATAGCCTACAACTCTATACCCTACAAACCTATAGCCTACACGCTATACCCTACACTCTATAACCTATACCATACACTATAAAACCTATAGCCTACAGCCTAGGACACACTCTACAACCTATAGCCTATACCCTACACTCTAAACCTATACCCTACACTCTACAACCTATACCTTACACTTCTTGCGGTCAAGGTTGCAGTCCTACAAATGATTTGTAATTATGTTCCAGCTCGTCCCTGTCTAGTGTCCTAGTCCCTGTCTAGTGTCCTAGTCCCTGTCTAGTGTCCCTGTCTAGTGTCCTGGTCCCTGTCTAGTGTCCTAGTCCCTGTCCCTGTCTAGTGTCCTAGTCCCTGTCTAGTCTCCTAGTCCCTGTCTAGTGTCCCTGTCTAGTGTCCTGGTCCCTGTCTAGTGTCCTAGTCCCTGTCCCTGTCTAGTGTCCTAGTCCCTGTCTAGTCTCCTAGTCCCTGTCTAGTGTCCCTGTCTAGTGTCCTGGTCCCTGTCTAGTGTCCCTGTCTAGTGTCCTAGTCCCTGTCTAGTGTCCTAGTCCCTGTCTAGTCTCCTAGTCCCTGTCTAGTGTCCCTGTCTAGTGTCCTAGTCCCTGTCTAGTGTCCCTGTCTAGTGTCCTAGTCCCTGTCTAGTGTCCTAGTCCATGTCTAGTGTCCCTGTCTAGTGTCCTAGTCCATGTCTAGTGTCCCTGTCTAGTGTCCTAGTCCCTGTCTAGTGTCCTAGTCCCTGTCTAGTGTCCTAGTCCATGTCTAGTGTCCTAGTCCCTGTCTAGTGTCCTAGTCCATGTCTAGTGTCCCTGTCTAGTGTCCTGGTCCCTGTCTAGTGTCCTAGTCCCGTGTCTAGTGTCCTAGTCCCTGTCTAGTGTCCTAGTCCCTGTCTAAATCAAATCAAATCAAATGTATTTATATAGCCCTTCATACATCAGCTGATATCTCAAAGTGCTGTACAGAAACCCAGCCTAAAACCCCAAACAGCAAGCAATGCAGGTGTAGAAGCACGGTGGCTAGGAAAAACTCCCTAGAAGGCCAAAACCTAGGAAGAAACCTAGAGAGGAACCAGGCTATGTGGGGTGGCCAGTCCTCTTCTGGCTGTGCCGGGTGGAGATTATAACAGAACATGACCAAGATGTTCAAATGTTCATAAATGACCAGCATGGTCGAATAATATAAGGCAGAACAGTTGAAACTGGAGCAGCAGCACGGCCAGGTGGACTGGGGACAGCAAGGAGTCATCATGTCAGGTAGTCCTGGGGCATGGTCCTAGGGCTCAGGTCCTCCGAGAGAGAGAGAGAGAAAGAGAGAATTAGAGAACGCACACTTAGATTCACACAGGACACCGAATAGGACAGGAGAACTACTCCAGATATAACAAACTGACCCTAGCCCCCCGACACATAAACTACTGCAGCATAAATACTGGAGGCTGAGACAGGAGGGGTCAGGAGACACTGTGGCCCCATCCGAGGACACCCCCGGACAGGGCCAAACAGGAAGGATATAACCCCACCCACTAGTCTAGTCTCCTAGTCCCTGTCTAGTGTCCCTGTCTAGTGTCCTGGTCCCTGTCTAGTGTCCCTGTCTAGTGTCCTAGTCCCTGTCTAGTGTCCTAGTCCCTGTCTAGTGTCCTAGTCCCTGTCTAGTGTCCTAGTCCCTGTCTAGTGTCCTGGTCCCTGTCTAGTGTCCTGGTCCCTGTCTAGTGTCCCTGTCTAGTGTCCTGGTCCCTGTCTAGTGTCCCTGTCTAGTGTCCTGGTCCCTGTCTAGTGTCCTCGTCCCTGTCTAGTGTCCCTGTCTAGTGTCTTGGTCCCTGTCTAGTGTCCCTGTCCAGTGTCCTGGTTCCTGTCTAGTGTCCTAGTCCCTGTCTAGTGTCCTAGTCCCTGTCTAGTGTCCTGGTCCCTGTCTAGTGTCCTAGTTCCTGTCTAGTGTCCTAGTTCCTGTCTAGTGTCCTAGTCCCTGTCTAGTGTCCTAGTCCCTGTCTAGTGGCCTAGGCCCTGTCTAGTGTCAGAGAGAGAGGGGGATGGAGAGAGCGAGAGAGAGGGATGTATGGAGAGGGGAATGAGAGAGGGAGAGAGAGAAAGAGGGAGAGAGCAATGCAGAGAGTGGCAAAACCTACGTTTATCCATCATTTATTGGTGTGTTGCAGAGAGGAATATATTTTAGTGAGAGAGAGAGAGAGAGAGGGAGAGACGGAGAGAGACGGAGAGAGAGGGAGTGACTGAGAGAGGGAGAGAGAGAGAGAGAGAGAGAGGTAGAGACGGGAGAGACGGGGAGAGAGAGAGCGAGAGAGACGGGGAGAGAAAGAGAGAGATAGAGGGAGAGACGGAGAGATGGAGAGAGAGATAGAGGGAGAGAGATAGAGGGAGAAGAGAGAGGCTGACCTGGTTAGCTGTGTGTGCAGAGCAGAGTAGACTTAGAGGGGAGGGGAGTGTCACTCCCCAGGTGATTTGGCGAGACAGTTTGACACTCTTTCAAGAGAGAAATTTATCTTGGGTTATTCTAGCTAATTTACTCCTTCTCTCCTCCTCTCTTCTCCCCTCCTCTCTGCTCCTCTCTTCTCCTCTCCCCTCCTCTCGTCTCCTCTCCTCTCATTTGTAGATCATGTCGGAGCGTAAGCATGCTAAAGCGTTATCAGGGGCGTTGTCAGGGGGCGTGTCTCTACACGACAGAATGCAGTCAGGACTAGACCTCCCACTACAAGGTACTCTACTCTACTGTAATCTACTCTACTGTAATCTACTCTGCTCTACTGTAATCTACTCTACTGTAATCTACTCTGCTCTACTGTAATCTACTCTACTGTAATCTACTCTACTGTTATCTACTCTGCTCTACTCTGCTCTACTGTAATCTACTCTGCTCTACTGTACTCTACTCTGCTCTACTGTAATCTACTCTACTGTAACCTACTCTGCTCTACTGTAATCTACTCTACTCTACTGTAATCTACTCTGCTCTACTGTACTCTACTCTGCTCTACTGGAATCTACTCTGCTCTACTCTACTCTGCTCTACTGTAGTCTACTCTACTATAATCTACTCTACTGTAATCTACTCTGCTCTACTGTACTCTACTCTACTACAATCTATTCTACTGGAATCTACTCTGCTCTACTGTAATCTACTCTGCTCTACTGTAATCTACTTTGCTCTACTGTAATCTACTCTACTCTACTCTGCTCTACTGTAATCTACTCTAATCGGCTCTACTGTAATCTACTCTACTCTACTCTACTCTGCTCTACTGTACTCTACTGTACTCTACTCTACTGTACTGTAATCTACTCTACTGTACTCTACTGTACTCTGCTCTGCTCTACTGTACTCTACTGTACTCTGCTCTACTGTACTGTACTCTGCACTACTCGACTCTGCTTTATACTGTATCACATATACTGTATAGTGTATCACATATACTGTACCACATATACTGTATCACATATACTGTACCACATATACTGCATCACATATACTGTATCACATATACTGTATAGTGTATCACATATACTGTACCACATATACTGTATCACATATACTGTACCACATATACTGTATCACATATACTGTATAGTGTATCACATATACTGTACCACATATACTGTATCACATATACTGTACCACATATACTGTATCACATATACTGTACCACATATACTGTATCACATATACTGTACCACATATACTGTATCACATATACTGTACCACATATACTGTATAGTGTATCACATATACTGTATCACATATACTGTATAGTGTATCACATATACTGTACCACATATACTGTATAGTGTATCACATATACTGTACCACTACTGTATCACATATACTGTACCACATATACTGTATCACATATACTGTACCACATATACTGTACCACATATACTGTATCACATATACTGTATAGTGTATCACATATACTGTATCACATAAACTGTATAGTGTATCACATATACTGTACCACATATACTGTATAGTGTATCACATATACTGTATCACATAAACTGTATACTGTATCACATATACTGTACCACATATACTGTATACTGTATCACATATACTGTATCACATATACTGTATAGTGTATCACATATACTGTACCACATATACTGTACCACATATACTGTATCACATATACTGTACCACATATACTGTATCACATATACTGTACCACATATACTGTACCACATATACTGTATCACATATACTGTACCACATATACTGTATCACATATACTGTACCACATATACTGTACCACATATACTGTATCACATATACTGTACCACATATACTGTATAGTGTATCACATATACTGTATCACATAAACTGTATAGTGTATCACATATACTGTACCACATATACTGTATCACATATACTGTACCACATATACTGTATCACATATACTGTACCACATATACTGTATCACATATACTGTACCACATATACTGTATCACATATACTGTACCACATATACTGTATAGTGTATCACATATACTGTATCACATAAACTGTATAGTGTATCACATATACTGTACCACATATACTGCATCACATATACTGTATACTGCATCACATATACTGTATACTGTATCACATATACTGTTTTCTGTATCACATATACTGTATACTGTATCATGTATACTGTATCACATATACTGTATCACATATACTGTATACTGTATCACATATACTGTATACTGTATCACATATACTGTATACTGTATCACATATACTGTGTCACATCTAATGTATCACATATACTGCATCACATATACTGTATAGTGTATCACATTTACTGTATCACACATACTGAATACTGTATCACATATACTGTATCACATATACTGTATACTGTATCACATATACTGTGTACTGTATCACATATACTGTATCACATATACTGTATTCTGTATCACATATACTGTATACTGTATCACATATACTGTATACTGTATCATGTATACTGTATCACATATACTGTATCACATATACTGTATCACATATACTGTATCATATACTGCATCACATATACTGTATCACATATACTGTATCATATATACTGTATCACATATACTGCATCACATATACTGTATCACATATACCATATACTGTATCACATATACTGTATTCTGTATCACATATACTGTATACTGTATCATGTATACTGTATCACATATACTGTATCACATATACTGTATACTGTATCACATATACTGTATTCTGTATCACATGTACTGTATACTGTATCACATATACTGTATTCTGTATCACATATACTGTATACTGTATCACATATACTGTATACTGTATCACATATACTGTATCACATATACTGTATTCTGTATCACATATACTGTATACTGTATCACATATACTGTATACTGTATCACATATACTGTATCACATATACTGCATCACATATACTGTATCACATATACTGTATACTGTATCACATATACTGTATTCTGTATCACATATACTGTATACTGTATCATGTATACTGTATCACATATACTGTATACTGTATCACATATACTGTATTCTGTATCACATATACTGTATACTGTATCACATATACTGTATCACATATACTGTATTCTGTATCACATATACTGTATACTGTATCACATATACTGTATACTGTATCACATATACTGCATCACATATACTGTATCACATATACTGCATCACATATACTGCATCACATATACTGTATCACATATACTGTATCACATATACTGTATTCTGTATCACATATACTGTATACTGTATCACATATACTGTATACTGTATCACATATACTGTATTCTGTATCACATATACTGTATACTGTGTCACATATAATGTATCACATATACTGTATAGTGTATCACATTTACTGTATCACACATACTGTATACTGTATCACATATACTGTATCACATATACTGTATACTGTATCACATATACTGTGTACTGTATCACATATACTGTATCACATATACTGTATCATATATACTGTATCACATATACTGTATCACATATACTGCATCACATATACTGCATCACATATACTGTATCACATATACTGTATCACATATACCATATACTGTATCACATATACTGTATTCTGTATCACATATACTGTATACTGTATCACATATACTGTATACTGTATCATGTATACTGTATCACATATACTGTATCACATATACTGTATACTGTATCACATATACTGTATTCTGTATCACATATACTGTATACTGTATCACATATACTGTATACTGTATCACATATACTGTATCACATATACTGTATTCTGTATCACATATACTGTATACTGCATCACATATACTGCATCACATATACTGCATCACATATACTGCATCACATATACTGTATCACATATACTGTATACTGTATCACATATACTGTATTCTGTATCACATATACTGTATACTGTATCATGTATACTGTATCACATATACTGTATCACATATACTGTATACTGTATCACATATACTGTATTCTGTATCACATATACTGTATACTGTATCACATATACTGTATACTGTATCACATATACTGTATCACATATACTGTATTCTGTATCACATATACTGTATACTGTATCACATATACTGTATACTGTATCACATATACTGTATACTGTATCACATATACTGCATCACATATACTGTATCACATATACTGCATCACATATACTGCATCACATATACTGCATCACATATACTGTATCACATATACTGTATACTGTATCATGTATACTGTATCACATATACTGTATCACATATACTGTATCTATACTGTATCACATATACTGTATCACATATACTGTATACTGTATCACATATACTGTATTCTGTATCACATATACTGTATACTGTATCACATATACTGTATACTGTATCACATATACTGTATCACATATACTGTATTTTGTATCACATATACTGTATACTGTATCACATATACTGTATCACATATACTGTATACTGTATCACATATACTGTATCACATATACTGCATCACATATACTGTATCACATATACTGCATCACATATACTGCATCACATATACTGCATCACATATACTGCATCACATATACTGTATCACATATACTGTATCACATATACTGTATGCTGTATCACATATACTGTATTCTGTATCACATATACTGTATACTGTATCACATATACTGTATACTGTATCACATATACTGTATCACATATACTGCATCACATATACTGTATCACATATACTGCATCACATATACTGCATCACATATACTGTATACTGTATCACATATACTGTATTCTGTATCACATATACCTTATACTGTGTCACATATAATGTATCACATATACTGCATCACATATACTGTATAGTGTATCACATTTACTGTATCACACATACTGTATCACATATACTGCATCACATATACTGCATCACATATACTGTATACTGTATCACATATACTGTATTCTGTATCACATATACCTTATACTGTATCACATATACTGTATCACATATACTGTATCATATATACTGTATCACATATACTGTATACTGTATCACATATACTGCATCACATATACTGTGTACTGTATCACATATACTGTATCACATATACTGTATCACATATACTGTGTACTGTATCACATATACTGTATCATATATACTGTATCACATATACTGTATCACATATACTGCATCACATATACTGCATCACATATACTGTATCACATATACTGTATCACATATACCATATACTGTATCACATATACTGTATTCTGTATCACATATACTGTATCACATATACTGCATCACATATACTGTATCACATATACTGCATCACATATACTGTATCATATATACTGTATCACATATACTGTATCACATATACTGCATCACATATACTGCATCACATATACTGTATCACATATACTGTATCACATATACCATATACTGTATCACATATACTGTATTCTGTATCACATATACCATATACTGTATCACATATACTGTATTCTGTATCACATATACTGTATACTGTATCACATATACTGTATACTGTATCACATATACTGTATTCTGTATCACATATACTGTATACTGTATCACATATACTGTATCACATATACTGCATCACATATACTGTATCACATATACTGCATCACATATACTGCATCACATATACTGCATCACATATACTGTATCACATATACTGCATCACATATACTGTATCACATATACTGTATCACATATACTGTATTCTGTATCACATATACTGCATACTGTATCACATATACTGTATACTGTATCACATATACTGTATACTGTATCACATATACTGTATCACATATACTGCATCACATATACTGCATCACATATACTGTATCACATATACTGTATCACATATACTGTATACTGTATCACATATACTGTATTCTGTATCACATATACTGTATACTGTATCACATATACTGTATACTGTATCACATATACTGTATCACATATACTGTATACTGTATCACATATACTGTATCACATATACTGTATAGTGTATCACATATACTGTATCACATATACTGTATACTGTATCACATATACTGTATCATATATACTGTATACTGTATCACATATACTGTATCACGTATACTGTATCACATATACTGTATCACATATACTGTATACTGTATCACATATACTGTATCACATATACTGTATACTGTATCACATATACTGTATACTGTATCACATATACTGTATCATATATACTGTATCACATATACTGTATACTGTATCACATATACTGTATCATATATACTGTATACTGTATACTGTATCTCATATACTTAATATGATTATTGTATATACAGTGGGGCAAAAAAGTAGTTATTCAGCCACCAATTGTGCAAGTTCTCCCACTTAAAAAGATGAGAGAGGCCTGTAATTTTAATCATAGGTACACTTCAACTATGACAGAGAAAATCCAGAAAATCACATTGTAGGATTATTTATGAATTTATTTGCAAATTATGGTGGAAAATAAGTATTTGTGTGTGTCTGTCTGTCTGTCTGTGTGCGTGTGTGTATATGTGTGTGTGTGTGTGTGTGTGTGTATATATATGTGTGTGTGTGTGTGTGTGTGTTCAGCAGAGTTCCCCACTCCAAAGACAGAGTTGGTCCAGAAGTTCCGGCTGCTGTATCTGGGTATGAAGCCAGTAGACAGACCTATAGGTGAGACACACACACACACACACACACACACACACACACACACACACACACACACACACACACACACACACACACACACACACACACACACACACACACACACACACACACACACAACAGACAACAGACAGACAGACGCACTCTGTGGTAGTTAGTGAGTGATCCTGAACTCTAACCTCTGACCCCTGACCCCTGCCCTGTGACCCTAGGTATGGACATATTGAACGGGGCCATAGACAGTCTGATTGGTTCTTCCAGTAGAGAGGAGTGGAAAGCTGTTAACCTCAACGTGGCTGATGCTACCCTCATTATCAGCAACAACCAGGTACCACTATATACACTATATACACTATATACACTATATACACTATATACACCTCTACCCTCATTATCAGCAACAACCAGGTCCCACTATATACACTATATACACTATATACACCTCTACCCTCATTATCAACAACCACCACTATATACACTATATACACCTCTACCCTCATTATCAACAACCACCACTATATACACCTCTACCCTCATTATCAACAACCAGGTACCATACACTATATACACCTCTACCCTCATTATCAGCAACAACCAGGTACCATACACTATATACACCTCTACCCTCATTATCAGCAACAACCAGGTACCATTATATACACCTCTACCCTCATTATCAGCAACAACCAGGTACCACTATATACACCTCTACCCTCATTATCAGCAACAACCAGGTACCACTATATACACCTCTACCCTCATTATCAACAACAACCAGGTACCACTATATACACCTCTACCCTCATTATCAACAACCACCACTATATGCACTATATACACCTCTACCCTCATTATCAACAACTACCACTATATACACCTCTACCCTCATTATCAACAACCACCACTATATACACTATATACACCTCTACCCTCATTATCAGCAACCAGGTAACATTCACTATATACACCTCTACCCTCATTATCAACAACCACCACTATATACACTATATACACCTCTACCCTCATTATCAACAACCACCACTATATATACTATATACACCTCTACCCTCATTATCAACATCCACCACTATATACACTATATACACCTCTACCCTCATTATCAACAGCCACCACTATATACACCTATACCCTCATTATCAACAACCACCACTATATACACTATATACACCTCTACCCTCATTATCAACAACCACCACTATATATACTATATACACCTCTACCCTCATTATCAACAACCACCACTATATACACTATATACACCTCTACCCTCATTATCAACAACCACCACTATATACACCTCTACCCTCATTATCAGCAACCACCACTATATACACTATATACACCTCTACCCTCATTATCAACAACCACCACTATATACACTATATACACCTCTACCCACATTATCAACAACCACCACTATATATACCTCTACCCTCATTATCAGCAACCACCACTATATACACTATATACACCTCTACCCACATTATCAACAACCACCACTATATATACCTCTACCCTCATTATCAACAACCACCACTATATACACTATATACACCTCTACCCTCATTATCAACAACCACCACTATATACACCTCTACCCTCATTATCAACAACCACCACTATATACACCTCTACCCTCATTATCAGCAACCACCACTATATATACTATATACACCTCTACCCTCATTATCAACATCCACACTATATACACTATATACACCTCTACCCTCATTATCAACAACCACCACTATATACACTATATACACCTCTACCCTCAGTATCAACAACCACCACTATATACACCTCTACGCTCATTATCAACAACCACCACTATATACACCTCTACCCTCATTATCAACAACCACCACTATATACATCTCTACCCTCATTATCAACAACCACCACTATATACACTATATACACCTCTACCCTCATTATCAACAACCACCACTATATACACCTCTACCCTCATTATCAACAACCACCACTATATACACTATATACATCTCTACCCTCATTATCAACAACCACCACTATATACACTATATACACCTCTACCCTCATTATCAACAACCACCACTATATACACTATATACACCTCTACCCTCATTATCAACAACCACCACTATATACACTATATACACCTCTACCCTCATTATCAACAACCACCACTATATACACTATATACACCTCTACCCTCAGTATCAACAACCACCACTATATACACCTCTACCCTCATTATCAGCAACCACCACTATATACACTATATACACCTCTACCCTCATTATCAACAACCACCACTATATACACTATATACACCTCTACCCTCAGTATCAACAACCACCACTATATACACCTCTACCCTCATTATCAGCAACCAGGTAACATTCACTATATATACCTCTACCCTCATTATCAACAACCACCACTATATACACTATATACACCTCTACCCTCAGTATCAACAACCACCACTATATACACCTCTACCCTCATTATCAGCAACCACCACTATATACACTATATACACCTCTACCCTCATTATCAACAACCACCACTATATACACCTCTACCCTCATTATCAACAACCACCACTATATACACCTCTACCCTCATTATCAACAACCACCACTATATACATCTCTACCCTCATTATCAACAACCACCACTATATACACTATATACACCTCTACCCTCATTATCAACAACCACCACTATATACACCTCTACCCTCATTATCAACATCCACCACTATATACGGGGGCGGCAGGGTAGCCTAGTGGTTAGAGCGTTGGACTAGTAATCGAAAGGTTGCAAGTTCGAATCCCCGAGCTGACAAGGTACAAATCTGTCGTTCTGCCCCTGAACAGGCAGTTAACCCACTGTTCCTAGGCCGTCATTGAAAATAAGAATTTGTTCTTAACTGACTTGCCTAGTAAAATAAAGGTAAAATTAAAATTAAAATTAAATACACTATATACACCTCTACCCTCATTATCAACAACCACCACTATATACACTATATACACCTCTACCCTCATTATCAACAACCACCACTATATACACTATATACACCTCTACCCTCATTATCAACAACCACCACTATATACACTATATACACCTCTACCCTCATTATCAACAACCACCACTATATACACTATATACACCTCTACCCTCATTATCAACAACCACCACTATATACACTATATACACCTCTACCCTCATTATCAGCAACCAGGTAACATTCACTATATACACCTCTACCCTCATTATCAACAACCACCACTATATACACTATATACACCTCTACCCTCATTATCAGCAACCAGGTAACATTCACTATATATACCTCTACCCTCATTATCAACAACCACCACTATATACACTATATACACCTCTACCCTCATTATCAACAACCACCACTATATACACCTCTACCCTCATTATCAACATCCACCACTATATACACTATATACACCTCTACCCTCATTATCAACAACCACCACTATATACACTATATACACCTCTACCCTCATTATCAACAACCACCACTATATACACCTCTACCCTCATTATCAACAACCACCACTATATACACTATATACATCTCTACCCTCATTATCAACAACCACCACTATATACACTATATACACCTCTACCCTCATTATCAACAACCACCACTATATACACTATATACACCTCTACCCTCATTATCAACAACCACCACTATATACACTATATACACCTCTACCCTCATTATCAGCAACCAGGTAACATTCACTATATATACCTCTACCCTCATTATCAACAACCACCACTATATACACTATATACACCTCTACCCTCAGTATCAACAACCACCACTATATACACCTCTACCCTCATTATCAACAACCACCACTATATACACTATATACACCTCTACCCTCAGTATCAACAACCACCACTATATACACCTCTACCCTCATTATCAACAACCACCACTATATACACTATATACATCTCTACCCTCATTATCAACAACCACCACTATATACACTATATACACCTCTACCCTCATTATCAACAACCACCACTATATACACTATATACACCTCTACCCTCATTATCAGCAACCAGGTAACATTCACTATATATACCTCTACCCTCATTATCAACAACCACCACTATATACACTATATACACCTCTACCCTCATTATCAACAACCACCACTATATACACCTCTACCCTCATTATCAACAACCACCACTATATACACTGTATACACCTCTACCCTCATTATCAACAACCACCACTATATACACTATATACACCTCTACCCTCATTATCAACAACCACCACTATATATACCTCTACCCTCATTATAAACAACCACCACTATATATACCTCTACCCTCATTATAAACAACCACCACTATATACACTATATACACCTCTACCCTCATTATCAACAACCACCACTATATACACTATATACACCTCTACCCTCATTATCAACAACCACCACTATATACACTATATACACCTCTACCCTCATTATCAACAACCACCACTATATACACCTCTACCCTCATTATCAGCAACCACCACTATATACACTATATACACCTCTACCCTCATATCAACAACCACCACTATATACACCACCTCTACCCTCATTATCAACAACCACCACTATATACACTATATACACCTCTACCCTCATTATCAACAACCACCACTATATACACTATATACACCTCTACCCTCATTATCAACAACCACCACTATATACACTATATACACCTCTACCCTCATTATCAGCAACCAGGTAACATTCACTATATATACCTCTACCCTCATTATCAACAACCACCACTATATACACTATATACACCTCTACCCTCAGTATCAACAACCACCACTATATACACCTCTACCCTCATTATCAACAACCACCACTATATACACCTCTACCCTCAGTATCAACAACCACCACTATATACACCTCTACCCTCATTATCAACAACCACCACTATATACACTATATACACCTCTACCCTCATTATCAACAACCACCACTATATACACCTCTACCCTCATTATCATCAACCACCACTATATATACACTATATACACCTCTACCCTCATTATCAACAACCACCACTATATACACTATATACACCTCTACCCTCATTATCAACAACCACCATTATATATACCTCTACCCTCATTATCAACAACCACCACTATATACAATATATACACCTCTACCCTCATTATCAACAACCACCACTATATACACTATATACACCTCTACCCTCATTATCAACAACCACCACTATATACACTATATACACCTCTACCCTCATTATCAACAACCACCACTATATACACCTCTACCCTCATTATCAGCAACCACCACTATATACACTATATACACCTCTACCCTCATTATCAACAACCACCACTATATACACTATATACACCTCTACCCTCATTATCAACAACCACCACTATATACACTATATACACCTCTACCCTCATTATCAACAACCACCACTATATTACACCTCTACCCTCATTATCAACAACCACCACTATATACACTATATACATTCTCTACCCTCATTATCAACAACCACCACTATATACACTATATACACCTTACCCTCATTATCAACAACCACCACTATATACACCTCTACCCTCATTTTCTCTCTCTCCCCCCTCTCTCTCTCTCTCCCCCCTCTCTCTCTCTCTCTCTCCCTCTCTCTGCCTCTCTCCCCCTCTCTCTGCCTCTCTCTCTCTCTGTCTCTCTCTCTGTCTCTCTCTCTGTCTCTCTCTCTGTCTCTCTCTCTCTCTCTCTCTCTGTCTCTCTCTCTTCTCCCCCCTCTCTCTCACTCTCTCCCCTCTCTCCCCCTCTCTCTGCCTCTCTCTCTCTCTGTCTCTCTCTCTGTCTCTCTCTCTCTCTCTCTGTCTCTCTCTCTCTCCCCCCTCTCTCTCTCTCTCTCTCCTCCCTCTCTCTATGTCTCTCTCTTTCCCTCTGAGGACGTTTATCATGTGTGTGTCTTTCTCTCTCTCTGTGAATCAGGAGGAGGAGGAGGTGAAGGAGGAGGTGAAGGAGGAGGTGAAGGAGGAGGTGGAGGAGGAGGTGGAGGAGGAGGTGTTGGTAGAGTGCAGGGTGAGGTTTCTGTCCTTCATGGGGGTAGGGAGGGACATCCACTGCTTTGCCTTCATCATGGACGGAGGAGGACAACGCTACGAGTGTCACGTGTTCTGGTGTGAACCCAACGCTGGACAGCTCTCTGAGGCCGTACAGGCTGCGTGCATGGTGCGTACACTCTAGAATATGTAGATCTATCTGCAGGCTTCATGCATGGTGAGTACACTCTAGAATATCTACATCTATGTACAGGCTTCATGCATGTTTAGTACAGTCTATAATATCTAGATCTATATGCAGGCTTCATGCATGGTGAGTACAGTCTATAATATCCAGATCTATATGCAGGCTTCATGCATGGTGAGTACACTCTAGAATATCTAGATCTATATGCAGGCTTCATGCATGGTGAGTACACTCTATAATATCTAGATCTATCTGCAGGCTTCATGCATGGTGAGTACAGTCTATATCTACTGTATGTACTGTATGTATGTACTGTATCAAATCCTCCTGGAGGTCCGGAGTACTGCTGCTGTTCTGTTCTTCCTGATCTTTAATGGTACCACCTGGTGTCTCTCCCTCTCTCTCTGTCTCTCTATGTCTTACTCTCTCTCTTTCTGTCTCTCTACATCTCTCTCTCTCTCTCCGTTTCTCTCTCTCTGTCTCTCTACGTCTTACTCTCTGTCTCTCTGTCTCTCTGTCTCTCTCTCTCTCTCTCTCTCTCTCTCTCTCTCTCTCTCTCTCTGTCTCTCTCTCTCTCTCACTCTCTCTCTCTCCCCACCCATCTCCCTCTCCTCTAGTTAAGGTATCAGAAGTGCCTGTTGGCTCACCCCCCCTCCCAGAGATCCCTCCCCTCCTGTGGCCGTGGCTCCTCCTCCCTGGGCAGCGGCGGTGGTAACCGCGGGTAACGGCGGTGTGAAGAGAGGAGTGCTGTCCCTCATCGACACCCTCAAACAGAAGGGACCGCTGCCCCACCAGAGTAACCACGGAAACTAAACTAACATCGTGACTATGACCGCACACCCCGGTAACTGGGAAAAAAAACAACGCTGCACCTTTTGCTAATCGTGAAAATCACTACTCTAATCCGGTCGAACTATGGCAGCCAAACGTAGACCTCCTCCCATCACCTCAACACAGAACTGTCTACCAGTCGGTGATCACCTCAACACAGAACTGTCTACCAGTCGGTGATCACCTCAACACAGAACTGTCTACCAGCCGGTGATCACCTCAACACAGAACTGTCTACCAGTCGGTGATCACCTCAACACAGAACTGTCTACCAGTCGGTGATCACCTCAACACAGAACTGTCTACCAGCCGGTGATCACCTCAACACAGAACTGTCTACCAGCCGGTGATCACCTCAACACAGAACTGTCTACCAGTCGGTGATCACCTCAACACAGAACTGTCTACCAGTCGGTGATCACCTTAACACAGAACTGTCTACCACCCGGTGATCACCTCAACACAGAACTGTCTACCAGTCGGTGATCACCTCAACACAGAACTGTCTACCAGTCGGTGATCACCTCAACACAGAACTGTCTACCAGTCGGTGATCACCGCAACACAGAACTGTCTACCAGCCGGTGATCACCTCAACACAGAACTGTCTACCAGTCGGTGATCACCTCAACACAGAACTGTCTACCAGCCGGTGATCACCTCAACACAGAACTGTCTACCAGTCGGTGATCACCTCAACACAGAACTGTCTACCAGTCGGTGATCACCTCAACACAAAGAGAGAGAGAGGAAAATAATCAGGTTGGAGTGACCTCTACCCTCTGACCTGGTGACCCTTTCTGTCTGTACCTGTACCTCCAGCATGACCTGGGACACCTGTAGACACAACCTACACACACCTGTAGAGGCACCTGTAGACACAACACACACACACCTGTAGAGGCACCTGTTCATATCTACACCTGTATACACCTGTTCATATCTACACCTGTATACACCTGTTCATATCTATACCTGTATACACCTGTTCATATCTATACCTGTATACACCCGTTCATATCTATACCTGTATACACCTGTTCATATCTATACCTGTATACACCTGTTCATATCTACACCTGTTCATATCTACACCTGTTCATATCTACACCTTTATCATATCTACACCTGTTCATATCTACACCTGTTCATATGTTCATATCTACACCTGTTCATATCTACACCTGTATACACCTGTTCATATCTATACCTGTATACACCTGTTCATATCTATACCTGTATACACCTGTTCATATCTATACCTGTATACACCTGTTCATATCTACACCTGTTCATATCTACACCTGTTCATATCTACACCTTTATCATATCTACACCTGTTCATGTCTACACCTGTATACACCTGTTCATATCTACACCTGTTCATATCTACACCTGTATACACCTGTTCATATCTACACCTGTATACACCTGTTCATATCTATACCTGTATACACCTGTTCATATCTATACCTGTATACACCTGTTCATATCTATACCTGTATACACCTGTTCATATCTACACCTGTTCATATCTACAC
>NW_022265905.1:0-42500 GCF_002021735.2 Oncorhynchus kisutch | reverse complement strand
CTACTGTTACTCACCAGGGAGGTGAGGCTGGGGGAGGAGAGGGGAGGGAGAGGACTACTGTTACTCACCATGGAGGTGAGGCTGGGGGAGGAGAGGGGAGGGAGAGAACTACTCTTACTCACCAGGGAGGTGAGGCTGGGGGGGGAGAGAACTACTCTTACTCACCAGGGAGGTGAGGCTGGGGGAGGAGAGGGGAGGGAGAGAACTACTCTTACTCACCAGGGAGGTGAGGCTGGGGGAGGAGAGGGGAGGGAGAGAACTACTCTTACTCACCAGGGAGGTGAGGCTGGGGGAGGAGAGGGGGGAGAGAACTACTCTTACTCACCAGGGAGGTGAGGCTGGGGGGGGAGAGAACTACTCTTACTTACCAGGGAAGTGAGGCTGGGGGAGGAGAGGGGGGAGAGAACTACTCTTACTCACCAGGGAGGTGAGGCTGGGGGAGGAGAGGGGGGAGAGAACTACTCTTACTCACCAGGGAGGTGAGGCTGGGGGGGGAGAGAACTACTCTTACTTACCAGGGAGGTGAGGCTGGGGGGGGAGAGAACTACTCTTACTCACCAGGGAGGTGAGGCTGGGGGAGGAGAGGGGAGGGAGAGAACTACTGTTACTCCCCAGGGAGGTGAGGCTGGGGGAGGAGAGGGGAGGGAGAGAACTACTCTTACTCACCAGGGAGGTGAGGCTGGGGGAGGAGAGGGGGGAGAGAACTACTCTTACTCACCAGGGAGGTGAGGCTGGGGGAGGAGAGGGGAGGGAGAGAACTACTGTTACTCCCCAGGGAGGTGAGGCTGGGGGAGGAGAGGGGAGGGAGAGAACTACTCTTACTCACCAGGGAGGTGAGGCTGGGGGAGGAGAGGGGAGGGAGAGAACTACTCTTACTCACCAGGGAAGTGAGGCTGGGGGAGGAGAGGGGGGAGAGAACTACTCTTACTCACCAGGGAGGTGAGGCTGGGGGAGGAGAGGGGGGAGAGAACTACTCTTACTCACCAGGGAGGTGAGGCTGGGGGGGAGAGAACTACTCTTACTTACCAGGGAGGTGAGGCTGGGGGGGGAGAGAACTACTCTTACTCACCAGGGAGGTGAGGCTGGGGGAGGAGAGGGGGGGGGGGAGAACTACTGTTACTCCCCAGGGAGGTGAGGCTGGGGGAGGAGAGGGGAGGGAGAGAACTACTGTTACTCACCAGGGAGGTGAGGCTGGGGGAGGAGAGGGGAGGGAGAGGACTACTGTTACTCACCAGGGAGGTGAGGCTGGGGGAGGAGAGGGGAGGGAGAGAACTACTCTTACTCACCAGGGAGGTGAGGCTGGGGGGGGAGAGAACTACTCTTACTCACCAGGGAGGTGAGGCTGGGGGAGGAGAGGGGAGGGAGAGAACTACTCTTACTCACCAGGGAGGTGAGGCTGGGGGAGGAGAGGGGAGGGAGAGAACTACTCTTACTCACCAGGGAGGTGAGGCTGGGGGAGGAGAGGGGGGAGAGAACTACTCTTACTCACCAGGGAGGTGAGGCTGGGGGGGGAGAGAACTACTCTTACTTACCAGGGAAGTGAGGCTGGGGGAGGAGAGGGGGGAGAGAACTACTCTTACTCACCAGGGAGGTGAGGCTGGGGGAGGAGAGGGGGGAGAGAACTACTCTTACTCACCAGGGAGGTGAGGCTGGGGGGGGAGAGAACTACTCTTACTTACCAGGGAGGTGAGGCTGGGGGGGGAGAGAACTACTCTTACTCACCAGTGAGGTGAGGCTGGGGGAGGAGAGGGGGGGGGGGGAACTACTGTTACTCCCCAGGGAGGTGAGGCTGGGAGAGGAGAGGGGAGGGAGAGAACTACTCTTACTCACCAGGGAGGTGAGGCTGGGGGGGGAGAGAACTACTGTTACTCCCCAGGGAGGTGAGGCTGGGGGAGGAGAGGGGAGGGAGAGAACTACTCTTACTCACCAGGGAGGTGAGGCTGGGGGAGGAGAGGGGAGGGAGAGAACTACTCTTACTCACCAGGGAAGTGAGGCTGGGGGAGGAGAGGGGGGAGAGAACTACTCTTACTCACCAGGGAGGTGAGGCTGGGGGAGGAGAGGGGGGAGAGAACTACTCTTACTCACCAGGGAGGTGAGGCTGGGGGGGGAGAGAACTACTCTTACTTACCAGGGAGGTGAGGCTGGGGGGGAGAGAACTACTCTTACTCACCAGGGAGGTGAGGCTGGGGGAGGAGAGGGGGGGGGGAGAACTACTTTTACTCCCCAGGGAGGTGAGGCTGGGGGAGGAGAGGGGAGGGAGAGAACTACTGTTACTCACCAGGAGGTGAGGCTGGGGGAGGAGAGGGGAGGGAGAGGACTACTGTTACTCACCAGGGAGGTGAGGCTGGGGGAGGAGAGGGGAGGGAGAGAACTACTCTTACTCACCAGGGAGGTGAGGCTGGGGGGGAGAGAACTACTCTTACTCACCAGGGAGGTGAGGCTGGGGGAGGAGAGGGGAGGGAGAGAACTACTCTTACTCACCAGGGAGGTGAGGCTGGGGGAGGAGAGGGGAGGGAGAGAACTACTGTTACTCACCAGGGAGGTGAGGCTGGGGGAGGAGAGGAGGGAGGAGAGGGGAGGGAGAGAACTACTGTTACTCACCAGGGAGGTGAGGCTGGGGGAGGAGAGGAGGGAGGAGAGGGGAGGGAGAGAACTACTGTTACTCCCCAGGGAGGTGAGGCTGGGGGAGGAGAGGGGAGGGAGAGAACTACTCTTACTCACCAGGGAGGTGAGGCTGGGGGAGGAGAGGGGGGAGAGAACTACTCTTACTCACCAGGGAGGTGAGGCTGGGGGGGGAGAGAACTACTCTTACTTACCAGGGAGGTGAGGCTGGGGGGGGAGAGAACTACTCTTACTCACCAGGGAGGTGAGGCTGGGGGAGGAGAGGGGGGGGGGAGAACTACTGTTACTCCCCAGGGAGGTGAGGCTGGGGGAGGAGAGGGGAGGGAGAGAACTACTGTTACTCACCAGGGAGGTGAGGCTGGGGGAGGAGAGGGGAGGGAGAGGACTACTGTTACTCACCAGGGAGGTGAGGCTGGGGGAGGAGAGGGGAGGGAGAGAACTACTCTTACTCACCAGGGAGGTGAGGCTGGGGGGGGAGAGAACTACTCTTACTCACCAGGGAGGTGAGGCTGGGGGAGGAGAGGGGAGGGAGAGAACTACTGTTACTCACCAGGGAGGTGAGGCTGGGGGAGGAGAGGAGGGAGGAGAGGGGAGGGAGAGAACTACTGTTACTCACCAGGGAGGTGAGGCTGGGGGAGGAGAGGAGGGAGGAGAGGGGAGGGAGAGAACTACTGTTACTCCCCAGGGAGGTGAGGCTGGGGGAGGAGAGGGGAGGGAGAGAACTACTCTTACTCACCAGGGAGGTGAGGCTGGGGGGGGAGAGAACTACTGTTACTCACCAGGGAGGTGAGGCTGGGGGAGGAGAGGGGGGGGGGAGAACTACTGTATCTACTACTCTATTAGTTCTAACAGTTTTAACTCTATTAGTTCAAGTTCTAACAGTTTAACTCTATTAGTTCTAACAGTTTTAACTCTATTAGTTCTAGTTCTAACAGTTTTAACTCTATTAGTTCTAACAGTTTTAACTCTATTAGTTCTAGTTCTAACAGTTTTAACTCTATTAGTTCTAGTTCTAACAGTTTTAACTCTATTAGTTCTAGTTCTAACAGTTTTAACTCTATTAGTTCTAACAGTTTTAACTCTATTAGTTCTAACAGTTTAACTCTATTAGTTCTAACAGTTTAACTCTATTAGTTCTAACAGTTTAACTCTATTAGTTCTAACAGTTTAACTCTATTAGTTCTAGTTCAGTTTTAACTCTATTAGTTCTAGTTCTAACAGTTTTAACTCTATTAGTTCTAACAGTTTTAACTCTATTAGTTCTAGTTCAGTTTTACCTCTATTAGTTCTAACAGTTTGAACTCTATTAGTTCTAGTTCAGTTTTAACTCTATTAGTTCTAACAGTTTTAACTCTATTAGTTCTAACAGTTTTAACTCCATTAGTTCTAACAGTTTTAACTCTATTAGTTCTAGTTCTAACAGTTTTAACTCTATTAGTTCTAGTTCTAACAGTTTTAACTCTATTAGTTCTAACAGTTTTAACTCTATTAGTTCTAACAGTTTGAACTCTATTAGTTCTAACAGTTTGAACTCTATTAGTTCTAACAGTTTTAACTCTATTAGTTCTAGTTCTAACAGTTTTAACTCTATTAGTTCTAACAGTTTTAACTCTATTAGTTCTAGTTCAGTTTTAACTCTATTAGTTCTAACAGTTTTAACTCTATTAGTTCTAGTTCTAACAGTTTTAACTCTATTAGTTCTAACAGTTTTAACTCTATTAGTTCTAACAGTTTTAACTCTATTAGTTCTAACAGTTTTAACTCTATTAGTTCTAACAGTTTAACTCTATTAGTTCTAGTTCTAACAGTTTTAACTCTATTAGTTCTAACAGTTTTAACTCTATTAGTTCTAGTTCAGTTTTAACTCTATTAGTTCTAACAGTTTTAACTCTATTAGTTCTAGTTCAGTTTTAATTCTATTAGTTCTAACAGTTTAACTCTATTAGTTCTAACAGTTTAACTCTATTAGTTCTAGTTCTAACAGTTTTAACTCTATTAGTTCTAACAGTTTTAACTCTATTAGTTCTAACAGTTTAACTCTATTAGTTCTAACAGTTTTAACTCTATTAGTTCTAACAGTTTTAACTCTATTAGTTCTAGTTCAGTTTTAACTCTATTAGTTCTAACAGTTTTAACTCTATTAGTTCTAGTTCAGTTTTAACTCTATTAGTTCTAACAGTTTTAACTCTATTAGTTCTAACAGTTTTAACTCTATTAGTTCTAACAGTTTAACTCTATTAGTTCTAGTTCAGTTTTAACTCTATTAGTTCTAACAGTTTTAACTCTATTAGTTCTAACAGTTTAACTCTATTAGTTCTAACAGTTTTAACTCTATTAGTTCTAGTTCTAACAGTTTTAACTCTATTAGTTCTAACAGTTTTAACTCTTAGTTCTAGTTCTAACAGTTTTAACTCTATTAGTTCTAGTTCAGTTTTAACTCTATTAGTTCTAACAGTTTAACTCTATTAGTTCTAACAGTTTAACTCTATTAGTTCTAGTTCTAACAGTTTTAACTCTATTAGTTCTAACAGTTTTAACTCTATTAGTTCTAACAGTTTAACTCTATTAGTTCTAACAGTTTTAACTCTATTAGTTCTAACAGTTTTAACTCTATTAGTTCTAGTTCAGTTTTAACTCTATTAGTTCTAACAGTTTAACTCTATTAGTTCTAACAGTTTTAACTCTATTAGTTCTAACAGTTTTAACTCTATTAGTTCTAACAGTTTTAACTCTATTAGTTCTAACAGTTTTAACTCGATTAGTTCTAACAGTTTTAACTCTATTAGTTCTAACAGTTTTAACTCTATTAGTTCTAGTTCAGTTTTAACTCTATTAGTTCTAGTTCAGTTTTAACTCTATTAGTTCTAACAGTTTTAACTCTATTAGTTCTAGTTCTAACAGTTTTAACTCTATTAGTTCTAGTTCTAACAGTTTAACTCTATTAGTTCTAGTACAGTTTTAACTCTATTAGTTCTAGTACAGTTTTAACTCTATTAGTTCTAACAGTTTTAACTCTATTAGTTCTAGTTCTAACAGTTTTAACTCTATTAGTTCTAACAGTTTAACTCTATTAGTTCTAGTACAGTTTTAACTCTATTAGTTCTAACAGTTTTAACTCTATTAGTTCTAGTTCAGTTTTAACTCTATTAGTTCTAACAGTTTTAACTCTATTAGTTCTAACAGTTTTAACTCTATTAGTTCTAGTTCAGTTTTAACTCTATTAGTTCTAACAGTTTTAACTCTATTAGTTCTAACAGTTTTAACTCTATTAGTTCTAACAGTTTTAACTCTATTAGTTCTAACAGTTTAACTCTATTAGTTCTAACAGTTTTAACTCTATTAGTTCTAACAGTTTTAACTATATTAGTTCTAGTTCAGTTTTAACTCTATTAGTTCTAACAGTTTTAACTCTATTAGTTCTAACAGTTTTAACTCTATTAGTTCTAACAGTTTTAACTCTATTAGTTCTAGTTCAGTTTTAACTCTATTAGTTCTAACAGTTTTAACTCTATTAGTTCTAGTTCAGTTTTAACTCTATTAGTTCTAACAGTTTTTAACTCTATTAGTTCTAACAGTTTAACTCTATTAGTTCTAACAGTTTAACTCTATTAGTTCTAGTTCTAACAGTTTTAACTCTATTAGTTCTAACAGTTTTAACTCTATTAGTTCTAACAGTTGAACTCTATTAGTTCTAGTTCTAACAGTTTTTAACTCTATTAGTTCTAACAGTTTTAACTCTTAGTTCTATTTCTAACAGTTTTAACTCTATTAGTTCTAACAGTTTTAACTCTATTAGTTCTAGTACAGTTTTAACTCTATTAGTTCTAACAGTTTTAACTCTATTAGTTCTAGTTCAGTTTTAACTCTATTAGTTCTAACAGTTTTAACTCTATTAGTTCTAGTTCAGTTTTAACTCTATTAGTTCTAACAGTTTTAACTCTATTAGTTCTAACAGTTTTAACTCTATTAGTTCTAACAGTTTTAACTCTATTAGTTCTAACAGTTTTAACTCTATTAGTTCTAACAGTTTTAACTCTATTAGTTCTAACAGTTTAACTCTATTAGTTCTAACAGTTTTAACTCTATTAGTTCTAACAGTTTTAACTCTATTAGTTCTAACAGTTTTAACTCTATTAGTTCTAGTTCAGTTTTAACTCTATTAGTTCTAACAGTTTTAACTCTATTAGTTCTAACAGTTTTAACTCTATTAGTTCTAACAGTTTTAACTCTATTAGTTCTAACAGTTTAACTCTATTAGTTCTAGTTCTAACAGTTTTAACTCTATTAGTTCTAGTTCTAACAGTTTAACTCTATTAGTTCTAGTTCTAACAGTTTTAACTCTATTAGTTCTAGTACAGTTTTAACTCTATTAGTTCTAACAGTTTTAACTCTATTAGTTCTAGTTCTAACAGTTTTAACTCTATTAGTTCTAACAGTTTAACTCTATTAGTTCTAGTACAGTTTTAACTCTATTAGTTCTAACAGTTTTAACTCTATTAGTTCTAGTTCAGTTTTAACTCTATTAGTTCTAACAGTTTTAACTCTATTAGTTCTAACAGTTTTAACTCTATTAGTTCTAGTTCAGTTTTAACTCTATTAGTTCTAACAGTTTTAACTCTATTAGTTCTAACAGTTTTAACTCTATTAGTTCTAACAGTTTTAACTCTATTAGTTCTAACAGTTTAACTCTATTAGTTCTAACAGTTTTAACTCTATTAGTTCTAACAGTTTTAACTATATTAGTTCTAGTTCAGTTTTAACTCTATTAGTTCTAGTACAGTTTTAACTCTATTAGTTCTAACAGTTTTAACTCTATTAGTTCTAACAGTTTTAACTCTATTAGTTCTAGTTCAGTTTTAACTCTATTAGTTCTAACAGTTTTAACTCTATTAGTTCTAGTTCAGTTTTAACTCTATTAGTTCTAACAGTTTTAACTCTATTAGTTCTAACAGTTTAACTCTATTAGTTCTAGTTCTAACAGTTTTAACTCTATTAGTTCTAACAGTTTAACTCTATTAGTTCTAACAGTTGAACTCTATTAGTTCTAGTTCTAACAGTTTTAACTCTATTAGTTCTAACAGTTTTAACTCTTAGTTCTAGTTCTAACAGTTTTAACTCTATTAGTTCTAACAGTTTTAACTCTATTAGTTCTAGTACAGTTTTAACTCTATTAGTTCTAACAGTTTTAACTCTATTAGTTCTAGTTCAGTTTTAACTCTATTAGTTCTAACAGTTTTAACTCTATTAGTTCTAACAGTTTTAACTCTATTAGTTCTAGTTCAGTTTTAACTCTATTAGTTCTAACAGTTTTAACTCTATTAGTTCTAACAGTTTTAACTCTATTAGTTCTAGTTCAGTTTTAACTCTATTAGTTCTAACAGTTTAACTCTATTAGTTCTAACAGAGAGAGAGAGAGGTGGTGGGGTCAGCCTGGGAGAGAGAGAGAGGTGGGTGGGGTCAGCCTTGGAGAGAGAGAGAGAGAGAGCTGGGTGGGTGGGGTCTGCCTGGAAGAGAGAGAGAGAGCTGGGTGGGGTCAGCCTGGGAGAGAGAGATAGAGGTGGGTGGGGTCAGCCTGGGAGAGAGAGAAGCTGGGTGGGGTCAGCCTGGGAGAGAGAAAGTGAGAGAGGAGGAGGAGGTGTAGTGAGTAAGAGAAGAACGGGAGAGAACAAATTGTGGCTAAGTATGTTGTAATTTAAGTTGTAATAGGAGAGAGATGGATGAGGAGAGGGAGGGAGGGAAGGAGGAGGAGAGGGATGGATGGAAGGAGAGTGGGAGGGAGGGTAGGAGGGAGAAGGAGGATGGAGGGAAGGATGGAGGGAGGGAGGAGAGGGAGGGAGAGAGGGAGGGAAGGAGGGAGAAGGAGGATGGAGGGAGGGAAGGAGGAGGAGCTGGATGGAGGGAGGGAGGGAGGGAGGGAGGGAGGGAGGGAGGGAGGGAGGGAGGGAGGGAGGGAGGGAGGGAGGGAGGAGAGGGAGGGAGGGAAGGAGGATGGAGGGAGGGAAGGAGGATGAGCTGGATGGAGGGAGGGAGGGAGGGAGGGAGGGAAGGATGGAGGAGAGGGATGGATGGAAGGAGAGTGGGAGGGAGGGTAGGAGGGAGAAGGAGGATGGAGGGAAGGATGGAGGGAGGGAGGAGAGGGAGGGAGAGAGGGAGGGAAGGAGGGAGAAGGAGGATGGAGGGAGGGAGGGAGGGAGGGAGGGGAGGGAGGGAGGGAGGGAAGGAGGAGGAGCTGGATGCCTAGGAACAGTGGGTTAACTGCCTTGTTCAGGGGCAGAACAACAGATTTTTTTACCTTGTCAGCTCTGGGGATCTAATCTAGCAACCTTTCAGTTACTGGCCCAACACTCTTAACCACGAGGGTACCTGCCGCCCAAGGCGAATTACTTATGCAAATTGTATATTTCTGTATTTCATTTTCAATAAATTTGAAAACATTTCTATTTCTATTTTCACTTTGTCATTATGGGGTATTGTTTACTGAGAAATAAAAAATGATTTAATCCATTTTGAATTCAGGCTGTAAAAACAAAATGTGGATAAATCAAGTGGCTTGAATACTTTCTGAAGGCGCTGAATGCTGTTGTAATGGCCGGGTGGCGCACTGGGAAACAACACAGAGTTTATGCCTGTTGATAACCTCACACCTCAGGGAAACAACACAGAGTTTATGCCTGTTGATAACCTCACACCTCAGGGAAACAACACAGAGTTTATGCCTGTTGATAACCTCACACCTCAGGGAAACAACACAGAGTTTATGCCTGTTGATAACCTCACACCTCAGGGAAACAACACAGAGTTTATGCCTGTTGATAACCTCACACCTCAGGGAAACAACACAGAGTTTATGCCTGTTGATAACCTCACACCTCGGGAAACAACACAGAGTTTATGCCTGTTGATAACCTCACACCTCAGGGAAACAACACAGAGTTTATGCCTGTTGATAACCTCACACCTCAGGGAAACAACACAGAGTTTATGCCTGTTGATAACCTCACACCTCAGAGAGGTTTTAAGTGCATGCATTAGGCTAGGATATTTTCCATTAGCAAGACTGACCATTAGGCTAGATAGGATAATGACCCATTAGCAAGACAGACCATTAGGCTAGGATAATTTGCATTAGCAGGACTGACCATTAGGCTAGGATAATTTGCATTAGCAGGACTGACCATTAGGCTAACCTTTACCATAGGACTGACCATTAGGCTAACCTTTACCATAGGACTGACCATTAGGCTAACCTTTACCATAGGACTGACCATTAGGCTAACCTTTACCATAGGACTGACCATTAGGCTAACCTTTACCATAGGACTGACCATTAGGCTAACCATTAGGCTAACCTTTACCATAGGACTGACCATTAGGCTAACCATTAGGCTAACCTTTACCATAGGACTCAAATCTATTGTGAAAAGACAGAAACACTGGCACAAAGTCTTTATTCTCATCTGCATGTATTTCCCTGGAGATGGAGTTGTACACCCTGAACATTTCCCTGGGAAAGTAACGTTGGTTAATGAGGAGTCCATTCACTTCCTCCCTGACCATCTAGAAGTCTGAGTGTAACAGAACGGAGATGGAGCTGTACACCCTAAACATTTCCCTGGGAAAGTAACGTTGGTTAATGAGGAGTCCATTCACTTCCTCCCTGACCATCTAGAAGTCTGAGTGTAACAGAACGGAGATGGAGCTGTACACCCTGAACATTTCCCTGGGAAAGTAACGTTGGTTAATGAGGAGTCCATTCACTTCCTCCCTGACCATCTAGAAGTCTGAGTGTAACAGAACGGAGATGGAGCTGTACACCCTGAACATTTCCCAGGGAAAGTAACGTTGGTTAATGAGGAGTCCATTCACTTCCTCCCTGACCATCTAGAAGTCTGAGTGTAACAGAACGGAGATGGAGCTGTACACCCTGAACATTTCCCTGGGAAAGTAACGTTGGTTAATGAGGAGTCCATTCACTTCCTCCCTGACCATCTAGAAGTCTGAGTGTAACAGAACGGAGATGGAGCTGTACACCCTGAACATTTCCCTGGGAAAGTAACGTTGGTTAATGAGGAGTCCATTCACTTCCTCCCTGACCATCTAGAAGTCTGAGTGTAACAGAACGGAGATGGAGCTGTACACCCTGAACATTTCCCTGGGAAAGTAACGTTGGTTAATGAGGAGTCCATTCACTTCCTCCCTGACCATCTAGAAGTCTGAGTGTAACAGAACGGAGATGGAGCTGTACACCCTGAACATTTCCCTGGGAAAGTAACGTTGGTTAATGAGGAGTCCATTCACTTCCTCCCTGACCATCTAGAAGTCTGAGTGTAACAGAACAGAGGAGGAGCTGTACACCCTGAACATTGTATTGCTTCAACTTGTTGTTTCATTTGCCCTCTGTTTCCATACAAAGCCATCTGGCCTCTGTTTCTATACTGGTTTGTTGTTGGTCAAAGCCATCTGGCCTCTGTTTCCATACAAAGTCATCTGGCCTCTGTTTCCATACCAGTTTGTTGTTGGTCAAAGCCATCTGGCCTCTGTTTCCATACTGGTTTGTTGTTGGTCAAAGCCATCTGGCCTCTGTTTCCATACTGGTTTGTTGTTGGTCAAAGCCATCTGGCCTCTGTTTCCATACCAGTTTGTTGTTGGTCAAAGCCACCTGGCCTCTGTTTCCATACCAGTTTGTTGTTGGTGAAAGCCATCTGGCCTCTGTTTCTATACTGGTTTGTTGTTTTGGCTGTGTGTTTAGGGTCTGAGGTCCTGAGTGCTCTGGAGCAGGTTTACATCAAGGATCTCTCTGTACTTTGCTCTGTTCATCTTTCCCTCGATCCTGACTAGTCTCCCTGCTGCTGAAAAACATCCCCACAGCACGATGCTGCCACCACCACCATGCTTCACCGTAGGGATGTTGCCAGGTTTCCTCCAAAAGGGAAGCTTTACATTCAGGTCAAAGAGTTCAATCTTGGTTTCAACAGACCAGAAAATCTTGTCAAACCATTTTAGGTGCCTTTTGGCAAACTCCATGCGGGCTGTCATGTGCCTTTTACTGAGGAGTGGCTTCCGTCCGGCCACTCTACCATAAAGGTCTGATTGGTGGAGTGCTGAAGAGATGGTTGTCCTTCTGGAAGGTTCTCCCATCTCCACAGAGGAACTCTGGAGGTCTGTCAGAGTGACCATCAGGTTCTTGATCACCTCCCTGATTGCTCAGTTTTTCCAGGCAGCCAGCTCTATGAAGAGTCTTGGTGGTTCCAAACGTCTTCTATTTCAGAATGATGGAGGCCACTGTGTTCTTGGGGACCTTCAATGCTGCAGAAATGTTTTGGTACCCTTCCCCAGATCTGTGCCTCGACACAATCCTGTCTCTGAGCTCTACGGACAATTCCTTCAACCTCATGGCTTGGTTTTTGCTCTGTCATGCACTGTCAATTGTGGGACCTTATATAGACAGGTGTGTGCCTTTCCAGATCATTTGCAATCAATTGAATTTACCACAGGTGGACTCCAATCAAGTTGAAGAAACATCTCAAGGATGATCAATGGAAACAGGAAGTACCTGAACTCACAACAAAAGGTCTGAATAAATCAAATCAAATCAAATGTATTTATATAGCCCTTCGTACATCAGCTGATATCTCAAAGTGCTGTACAGAAACCCAGCCTAAAACCCCCAACAGCAAGCAATGCAGGTGTAGAAGCACGGTGGCTAGGAAAAACTCCCTAGAAAGGCCCAAACCTAGGAAGAAACCTAGAGAGGAACCAGGCTATGCGGGGTGGCCAGTCCTCTTCTGGTTGTGCCGGGTGGAGATTATAACAGAACATGGCCAAGATGTTCAAATGTTCATAAATGACCAGCATGGTCAAATAATAATAATCACAGGCAGAACAGTTCAAACTGGAGTAGCAGCACGGCCAGGTGGACTGGGGACAGCAAGGAGTCATCATGTCAGGTAGTCCTGAGGCATGGTCCTAGGGCTCAGGTCCTCCGAGAGAGAGAAAGAAAGAGAGAATTAGAGAGAGCATACTTAAATTCACACAGGACACCGGATAGGACAGGAGAAGTACTCCAGATATAACAAACTGACCCTAGCCCCCCGACACATAAACGACTGCAGCATAAATACTGGAGGCTGAGACAGGAGGGGTCAGGAGACACTGTGGCGGAGATCTTTGTGGGCTATACTCGGCCTTGTCTCAGGATGGTAAGTTGGTGGTTGAAGATATCCCTCTAGTGGTGTGTGGGCTGTGCTTTGGCAAAGTGGGTGGGGTTATATCCTTCCTGCTTGGCCCTGTCCGGGGGTGTCCTCGGATGGGGCCACAGTGTTTCCTCATTTTATAACCAACTGTTTCCTCCCCTGCTCTGAGTGAGCGCGATGTTTATCGTGCACACGAACGTTCGCAAGACTCATCAGGTAGAAGTTCTGTTTATTTCATTCAATGTCCGGTTTCCTTTGTTCCATGTTTCCTGTGTGTCTGCGTCCCACGTCTCCGTCATTAGGAGCCGGCGTGCCTCAGTGCGCTTAGTGCCACGTGGCTTCCCGCTCCACGCTTTATTCAATGTCCGGTTCCATATATCCCGGTCTATGTCGGAGATCCGCGTCTCTGTCATTAGGAGTGATTAAGATGAATGTACCAAAAGGATGTGGAAATGGCCTTTTACAGTGTAGAACCAGTTAATTGGTTATAATTGCCAAATTGGGTAATTGTTCCACCCTGGGGGGTTAAGTGCTTATTATGTCAGCCAATCTGATTGCGCTCCTGTTAGACAGATTCCAATTGGTTTATCAAGGGGGAGGGTGTTCGGATAGAACAGCCTTCTGGTTATTACCTGTTGAGCTCCAGAGGGAGGGTGATAGACCTGCTTTCTGGGTTATTACCTGTTGAGCTCCAGAGGGAGGGTGTTCAGATAGAACAGCCTTCTGGGTTATTACCTGTTGAGCTCCAGAGGGAGGGTGTTCAGATAGAACAGCCGTCTGGGTTATTACCTGTTGAGCTCCAGAGGGAGGGTGTTAGAACAGCCTTCTGGGTTATTACCTGTTGAGCTCCAGAGGGAGGGTGATAGAACAACCTTCTGGGTTATTACCTGTTGAGGTCCAGAGGGAGGGTGATAGACCTGCCTTCTGGGTTATTACCTGTTGAGCTCCAGAGGGAGGGTGATAGACCTGCCTTCTGGGTTATTACCTGTTGAGCGCCAGAGGGAGGGTGATAGAACAGCCTTCTGGGTTATTACCTGTTGAGCTCCAGAGGGAGGGTGATAGAACAGCCTTCTGGGTTATTACCTGTTGAGCAACAGAGGGAGGGTGATAGAACAGCCTTCTGGGTTGTTACCCATCCTATATATTTAGGATCTCTACCTGTATAGTTTGTATCATATGTCAGTTTGACCTTTGGATCACCAGGTCATCAACCTGCCTTTCCTTCAGCTGATTCCATGCCCTTACCACAGCTACAAGGTCCATATTTATATTCTCTCCTCCAGAGGGAGGGTGATAGACCTGCCTTCTGGGTTATTACCTGTTGAGCGCCAGAGGGAGGGTGATAGAACAGCCTTCTGGGTTATTACCTGTTGAGCTCCAGAGGGAGGGTGATAGAACAGCCTTCTGGGTTATTACCTGTTGAGCAACAGAGGGAGGGTGATAGAACAGCCTTCTGGGTTGTTACCCATCCTATATATTTAGGATCTCTACCTGTATAGTTTGTATCATATGTCAGTTTGACCTTTGGATCACCAGGTCATCAACCTGCCTTTCCTTCAGCTGATTCCATGCCCTTACCACAGCTACAAGGTCCATATTTATATTCTCTCCTCTAGCCTCGGTGAGATGGGAGGAGAATGCTGGGCTGTTCCACTATAAGACCTGAACATACCTCCTGTCTCTCCTCTGTGTCTCTCTGTCTCTCTCTCTTCTCTCTCTCTGTCTCTCTCTCTCTCTCTCTCTCTCTCTCTCTCTCTCTTCTCTCTCTCTCTCTCTTCTCTCTCTCTCTCTCTCCCTCACTATCTCTTGCTCCCTCACTCTCTCTCACTCTCTCTCTCCCTCACTCTCTCTCACTCTCTGTCTCTCTCTCTCTCTCTCTCTCTCTCACACTCTCTCTCTCTCTCTCTCTCTCTCTCTCTCTCTCTCTCTCTCTCTCTCAGGGTGAAGTGGGTGGAGTCTGCTGGGCCGTTCCACTATAAGACCTGAACATACCTCCTGTCTCTCCTCTGTGTCTCTCTGTCTCTCTGTCTCTCTCTCTTCTCTCTCTCTCTCTCTCTCTCTCTCTCTCTCTTCTCTCTCTCTCTCTCTCTCTCTTCTCTCTCTCTCTCTCTCTCTCTCTTCTCTCTCTCTCTCTCTCCCTCACTATCTCTCGCTCCCTCACTCTCTCTCTCTGTCTCTCTCTCTCACTCTCTCGCTCTCTCTCTCCCTCACTATCTCTTGCTCCCTCACTCTCTCTCTCTCTCTCTCTCTCTCTCTCTTTCTCTCTCTCTCTCTCTCTCTCTCTCACTCTCCCTCACTCTCTCTCTCTCTCTCTCTCTCTCGCTCCCTCACTCTCTCTCTCTCGCTCCCTCTCTCTCTCGCTCTCTCTCTCTCTCTCTCTCTCTCTCTCTCTCTCTCTCTCTCTCTTTCTCTCTCTCTCTCAGGGGTGAGGTGGGTGGAGACTGCTAGGCTGTTCCAATATAAGACCTGAACCCACCTCTCCTCTCTCTCACCTTCTCTATTCTACTGACTGCAGAACGGAGGCAAAACTGGAGCAGAGGTAAGTCCAAATGGATCCTTTCTAACCTCATATTCGTTATCTCCAGGACCGTACCAGTGTCTACTTGAGAAACAGGGGTTTTCTACCTTCTGTAGTCAAAATGAGGACCAGAAAAGGTGTTAAGTTTGTATCAAACAGAACATGTATCACTTGATCACTCGATACGTTTGTTCACGAGTCAATTGAGTTGATCTCAAACGCTAGTTGTCGAGTGATTGAGGGCTCCACTGTGCCCTTCGGGAGCGTCTTTATCGAGTGGGCATCCTGTGCTGACTCTCTGCCCTCGGCTGCCTGAAAGAAGTGATCGAGGGCTCCACTGTGCCCTTCAGGAGCGTCTTTATCGAGTGGGCATCCTGTGCTGACTCTCTGCCCTCGGCTGCCTGAAAGAAGAATGAAAACAGAAATACACATCACAATATTATCTTTAATGATATTATATACATGGTTACACATCACAATATTATCTTTAATGATATTATATACATGGTTACACATCACAATATTATCTTTAATGATATTATATACATGGTTACACATCACAATATTATCTTTAATGATATTATATACATGGTTACACATCACAATATTATCTTTAAATGATTATTTATACATGGTTACACATCACAATATTATCTTAATGATATTATATACATGGTTACACATCACAATATTATCTTTAATGATATTATATACATGGTTACACATCACAATATTATCTTTAATGATATTAATATACATGGTTACACATCACAATATTATCTTTAATGATATTATATACATGGTTACACATCACAATATTATCTTTAATGATATTATATACATGGTTACACATCACAAATTTATCTTTAATGTATTATATACATGGTTACACATCACAATATTATCTTTTAATGATATTATATACATGGTTACACATCACAATATTATCTTTAATGATATATATACATGGTTACACATCACAATATTTATCTTTAATGATATTATATACATGGTTACACATCACAATATTATCTTTAATGATATTATATACATGGTTACACATCACAATATTATCTTAATGATATTATATACATGGTTACACATCACAATATTATCTTTAATGATATTCATATACATTAGGTTACACATCACAATATATATCTTTAATGGATATATATATACATTGGTTACACATCACAAATATTATCTTAATGAATATATATATACAATGGTACACATCAACAATATTATCTTTAATAGATATTATATACAATTGGTTAACACATCAACAATATTATCTTAATGATATTATATACATCGTTACAACCATCAACAATATGATATTATATCATGGTTACACATCACAATATTATCTTTATGATATTATATACATGGTTACACATCACAATATTATCTTTAATGATATTATATACATGGTTACACATCACAATATTATCTTTAATGATATTATATACATGGTTACAACATCACAATATTATCTTTAATGATATTATATACATGGTTACACATCACAATATTATCTTTAATGATATTCATATACATGGTTTACACATCACAATATTATCTTTAATGATATCATATACATGGTTTACACATCACAATATTATCTTTTAATGATATTATATACATGGTTACAACATCACAATATTATCTTTAATGATATCATATACATGGTTACAACATCACAATATTATCTTTAATGATATTATATACATGTTACACATCACAATATTAATCTTTAATGATATCATATACATGGTTACACATCACAAATATTATCTTTAATGATATTATATACATGGTTACACATCACAATATTATCTTTAATGATATTATATAACATGTTACACATCACAATATTATCTTTAATGATATTATATACATGGTTACACATTCACAAATATTATCTTTAATCGATATTATATAACATGGTTACACATCAACAATATTATCTTTAATGATATTATACTACAATGGTTCACACATCACCAATAATTATCTTTTAATGAATATTATATACATGGTTACAATCACAATACTATCTTTAATGATATTATATACATGGTTACACATCACAATATTATCTTTAATGATATTATATACATGGTTACACATCACAATATTATCTTAATGATATTATATACATGTTACACATCACAATATTATCTTTAATGATATTATATACATGGTTACACATCAAATATTATCTTTAATGATAATTATATACATGGTTACACATCACAATATTATCTTAATGATATTATATACATGGTTACCACATCACAATATTATCTTTAATGAATATATATACATGGTTACACATCACAATATTATCTTTAATGATATTATATACATGGTTACACATCACAATATTATCTTTAATGATATTATATACATGGTTACACATCACAATATTATCTTTAATGATATTATATACATGGTTACACATCACAATATTATCTTTAATGATATTATATACATGGTTACACATCACAATATTATCTTTAATGATATTATATACATGGTTACACATCACAATATTATCTTTAATGATATTATATACATGGTTACACATCACAATATTATCTTTAATGATATTATATACATGGTTACACATCACAATATTATCTTTAATGATATTATATACATGGTTACACATCACAATATTATCTTTAATGATATTATATACATGGTTACACATCACAATATTATCTTTAATGATATTATATACATGGTTACACATCACAATATTATCTTTAATGATATTATATACATGGTTACACATCACAATATTATCTTTAATGATATTATATACATGGTTACACATCACAATATTATCTTTAATGATATTATATACATGGTTACACATCACAATATTATCTTTAATGATATTATATACATGGTTACACATCACAATATTATCTTTAATGATATTATATACATGGTTACACATCACAATATTATCTTTAATGATATTATATACATGGTTACACATCACAATATTATCTTTAATGATATTATATACATGGTTACACATCACAATATTATCTTTAATGATATTATATACATGGTTACACATCACAATATTATCTTTAATGATATTATATACATGGTTACACATCACAATATTATCTTTAATGATATTATATACATGGTTACACATCACAATATTATCTTTAATGATATTATATACATGGTTACACATCACAATATTATCTTTAATGATATTATATACATGGTTACACATCACAATATTATCTTTAATGATATTATATACATGGTTACACATCACAATATTATCTTTAATGATATTATATACATGGTTACACATCACAATATTATCTTTAATGATATTATATACATGGTTACACATCACAATATTATCTTTAATGATATTATATACATGGTTACACATCACAATATTATCTTTAATGATATTATATACATGGTTACACATCACAATATTATCTTTAATGATATTATATACATGGTTACACATCACAATATTATCTTTAATGATATTATATACATGGTTACACATCACAATATTATCTTTAATGATATTATATACATGGTTACACATCACAATATTATCTTTAATGATATTATATACATGGTTACACATCACAATATTATCTTTAATGATATTATATACATGGTTACACATCACAATATTATCTTTAATGATATTATATACATGGTTACACATCACAATATTATCTTTAATGATATTATATACATGGTTACACATCACAATATTATCTTTAATGATATTATATACATGGTTACACATCACAATATTATCTTTAATGATATTATATACATGGTTACACATCACAATATTATCTTTAATGATATTATATACATGGTTACACATCACAATATTATCTTTAATGATATTATATACATGGTTACACATCACAATATTATCTTTAATGATATTATATACATGGTTACACATCACAATATTATCTTTAATGATATTATATACATGGTTACACATCACAATATTATCTTTAATGATATTATATACATGGTTACACATCACAATATTATCTTTAATGATATTATATACATGGTTACACATCACAATATTATCTTTAATGATATTATATACATGGTTACACATCACAATATTATCTTTAATGATATTATATACATGGTTACACATCACAATATTATCTTTAATGATATTATATACATGGTTACACATCACAATATTATCTTTAATGATATTATATACATGGTTACACATCACAATATTATCTTTAATGATATTATATACATGGTTACACATCACAATATTATCTTTAATGATATTATATACATGGTTACACATCACAATATTATCTTTAATGATATTATATACATGGTTACACATCAACCACAATATTATCTTTAATGATATTATATACATGGTTACACATCACCAATATTATTTTAATGATATTATATAACATGGTTACACATCACAATATTATCTTTAATGATATTATATACATGGTTACACATCACCAATATTATCTTTAATGATATTATATACATGGTTACACATCACAATATTATCTTTAATGATATTATATACATGGTTACACCATCACAATATTATCTTTAATGATATTATATACATGGTTACACATCACAATATTATCTTTAATGATATTATATACATGGTTACACATCACAATATTATCTTTAATGATATTATATACATGGTTACACATCACAATATTATCTTTAATGATATCATATACATGGTTACACATCACAATATTATCTTTAATGATATTATATACCATGGTTACACATCACAATATTATCTTTAATGATATTCATATACATGGTTACACATCACAATATTATCTTTAATGATATTATATACATGGTTTACACATCACAATATTATCTTTAATGATATTATATACATGGTTACACATCACAATATTATCTTTAATGATATTATATACATGGTTACACATCACAATATTATCTTTAATGATATTATATACATGGTTACACATCACAATATTATCTTTAATGATATTATATACATGGTTACACATCACAATATTATCTTTAATGATATTATATACATGGTTACACATCACAATATTATCTTTAATGATATTATATACATGGTTACACATCACAATATTATCTTTAATGATATTATATACATGGTTACACATCACAATATTATCTTTAATGATATTATATACATGGTTACACATCACAATATTATCTTTAATGATATTATATACATGGTTACACATCACAATATTATCTTTAATGATATTATATACATGGTTACACATCACAATATTATCTTTAATGATATTATATACATGGTTACACATCACAATATTATCTTTAATGATAATTATATACATGGTTACACATCACAATATATCTTTAATGATATTATATACATGGTTACACATCACAATAATTATCTTAATGATATTATATACATGGTTACACCATCACATATTATCTTTAATGATATTATATACATGGTTACACATCACAATATTATCTTTATGATATTATACATGGTTACACATCACAATATATTTAATTATATACATGGTTACACATCACAATATTATCTTTAATGATATTATATACATGGTTACCACATCACAATATTATCTTTAATGATATTATATACATGGTTACACATCACAATATTATCTTTAATGAATTATATACATGGTTACACATCACAATATTATCTTTAATGATATTATATACATGGTTACACATCACAATATTATCTTTAATGATATTATATACATGGTTACACATCACAATATTATCTTTAATGATATTATATACATGGTTACACATCACAATATTATCTTTAATGATATTATATACATGGTTACACATCACAATATTATCTTAATGATATTATATACATGGTTACACATCACAATATTATCTTTAATGATATTATATACATGGTTACACATCACAATATTATCTTTAATGATATTCTATACATGGTTACACATCACAATATTATCTTTAATGATATTATATACATGGTTACACATCACAATATTATCCTTTAATGATATTATATACATGGTTACACATCACAATATTATCTTTAATGATATTATATACATGGTTACACATCACAATATTATCTTTAATGATATTATATACATGGTTACACATCACAATATTATCTTTAATGATATTATATACATGGTTACACATCACAATATTATCTTTAATGATATTATATACATGGTTACACATCACAATATTATCTTTAATGATATATATACATGGTTACACATCACAATATTATCTTTAATGATATTATATACATGGTTACACATCACAATATTATCTTTAATGATATTATATACATGGTTACACATCACAATATTATCTTTAATGATATTATATACATGGTTACACATCACAATATTATCTTAATGATATTATATACATGGTTACACATCACAATATTATCTTTAATGATATTATATACATGGTTAAATCACAATATTATCTTAATGATATTATATACATGGTTACACATCAGCAATATTATTCTTTAATGATATTTATATACATGGTTACACATCACAATATTATCTTTAATGATATTATATACATGGTTACACATCACAATATTATTCTTAATGATATTCTAACATGGTTACACATCACAATATTATCTTTAATGATATTATATACATGGTTACACATCACAATATTATCTTTAATGATTTATTATACATGGTTACACATCAATATTATCTTTAATGATATATATACATGGTACACATCACAATATTATCTTTAATGATATTATATACATGGTTACACATCACAATATTATCTTTAATGATATTATATACATGGTTACACATCACAATATTATCTTTAATGATATTATATACATGGTTACACATCACAATATTATCTTTAATGATATTATATACATGGTTACACATCACAATATTATCTTTAATGATATATATACATGGTTACACATCACAATATTATCTTTAATGATATTATATACATGGTTACACATCACAATATTATCTTTAATGATATTATATACATGGTTACACATCACAATATTATCTTTAATGATATATATACATGGTTACACATCACAATATTATCTTTAATGATATTATATACATGGTTACACATCACAATATTATCTTATACATGGTAACATCACAATTATACTTAATGATTTACTTATATACATGGTTACACATCACAATATTATCTTTAATGATATTATATACATGGTTACACATCACAATATTATCTTTAATGATATTATATACATGGTTACACATCACAATATTATCTTTAATGATATTATATACATGGTTACACATCACAATATTATCTTTAATGATATTATATACATGGTTACACATCACAATATTATCTTTAATGATATTATATACATGGTTACACATCACAATATTATCTTTAATGATATTATATACATGGTTACACATCACAATATTATCTTTAATGATATTATATACATGGTTACACATCACAATATTATCTTTAATGATATTATATACATGGTTACACATCACAATATTATCTTTAATGATATTATATACATGGTTACACATCACAATATTATCTTTTAATGATATTATATACATGGTTACACATCACAATATTATCTTAATGATATTATATACATGGTTACACATCACAATATTATCTTAATGATATTATATACATGGTTACACATCACAATATTATCTTTAATGATATTATATACATGGTTACACATCACAATATTATCTTTAATGATATTAATATACATGGTTACACATCACAATATTATCTTTAATGATATTATATACATGGTTACACATCACAATATTATCTTTAATGATATTATATACATGGTTACACATCACAATATTATCTTTAATGATATTATATACATGGTTACACATCACAATATTATCTTTAATGATATTATATACATGGTTACACATCACAATATTATCTTTAATGATATTATATACATGGTTACACATCACAATATTATCTTTAATGATATTATATACATGGTTACACATCACAATATTATCTTTAATGATATTATATACATGGTTACACATCACAATATTATCTTTAATGATATTATATACATGGTTACACATCACAATATTATCTTTAATGATATTATATACATGGTTACACATCACAATATATCTTTAATGATATTATATACATGGTTACACATCACAATATTATCTTTAATGATATTATATACATGGTTACACATCACAATATTATCTTTAATGATATTATATACATGGTTACACATCACAATATTATCTTTAATGATATTATATACATGGTTACACATCACAATATTATCTTTAATGATATTATATACATGGTTACACATCACAATATTATCTTTAATGATATTATATACATGGTTACACATCACAATATTATCTTTAATGATATTATATACATGGTTACACATCACAATATTATCTTTAATGATATTATATACATGGTTACACATCACAATATTATCTTTAATGATATTATATACATGGTTACACATCAACAATACTTATCTTTAATGATATTATATACATGGTTACACATCACAATATTATCTTTAATGATATTATATACATGGTACACATCACAATATTATCTTTAATGATATTATATACATGGTTACACATCACAATATTTATCTTTAATGATATCATATACATGGTTACACATCACAATATTATCTTTAATGATATCATATACATGGTTACACATCACAATATTATCTTTAATGATATTATATACATGGTTACACATCACAATATTATCTTTAATGATATTATATACATGGTTACACATCACAATATTATCTTTAATGATATTATATACATGGTTACACATCACAATATTATCTTTAATGATATTATATACATGGTTACACATCACAATATTATCTTTAATGATATTATATACATGGTTACACATCACAATATTATCTTTAATGATATTATATACATGGTTACACATCACAATATTATCTTTAATGATATTATATACATGGTTACACATCACAATATTATCTTTAATGATATTATATACATGGTTACACATCACAATATTATCTTTAATGATATTATATACATGGTTACACATCACAATATTATCTTTAATGATATTATATACATGGTTACACATCACAATATTATCTTTAATGATATTATATACATGGTTACACATCACAATATTATCTTTAATGATATTATATACATGGTTACACATCACAATATTATCTTTAATGATATTATATACATGGTTACACATCACAATATTATCTTTAATGATATTATATACATGGTTACACATCACAATATTATCTTTAATGATATTATATACATGGTTACACATCACAATATTATCTTTAATGATATTATATACATGGTTACACATCACAATATTATCTTTAATGATATTATATACATGGTTACACATCACAATATTATCTTTAATGATATTATATACATGGTTACACATCACAATATTATCTTTAATGATATTATATACATGGTTACACATCACAATATTATCTTTAATGATATTATATACATGGTTACACATCACAATATTATCTTTAATGATATTATATACATGGTTACACATCACAATATTATCTTTAATGATATTATATACATGGTTACACATCACAATATTATCTTTAATGATATTATATACATGGTTACACATCACAATATTATCTTTAATGATATTATATACATGGTTACACATCACAATATTATCTTTAATGATATTATATACATGGTTACACATCACAATATTATCTTTAATGATATTATATACATGGTTACACATCACAATATTATCTTTAATGATATTATATACATGGTTACACATCACAATATTATCTTTAATGATATTATATACATGGTTACACATCACAATATTATCTTTAATGATATTATATACATGGTTACACATCACAATATTATCTTTAATGATATTATATACATGGTTACACATCACAATATTATCTTTAACGATATTATATACATGGTTACACATCACAATATTATCTTTAATGATATTATATACATGGTTACACATCACAATATTATCTTTAATGATATTATATACATGGTTACACATCACAATATTATCTTTAATGATATTATATACATGGTTACACATCACAATATTATCTTTAATGATATTATATACATGGTTACACATCACAATATTATCTTTAATGATATTATATACATGGTTACACATCACAATATTATCTTTAATGATATTATATACATGGTTACACATCACAATATTATCTTTAATGATATTATATACATGGTTACACATCACAATATTATCTTTAATGATATTATATACATGGTTACACATCACAATATTATCTTTAATGATATTATATACATGGTTACACATCACAATATTATCTTTAATGATATTATATACATGGTTACACATCACAATATTATCTTTAATGATATTATATACATGGTTACACATCACAATATTATCTTTAATGATATTATATACATGGTTACACATCACAATATTATCTTTAATGATATTATATACATGGTTACACATCACAATATTATCTTTAATGATATTATATACATGGTTACACATCACAATATTATCTTTAATGATATTATATACATGGTTACACATCACAATATTATCTTTAATGATATTATATACATGGTTACACATCACAATATTATCTCTCAACACTTTTATTTTTATGACAGACCAGAACTTGCTTTCTCAAGGCTCTCTCTTTTCCCTCTGCAGCAGTGAGAGTTATGTTTTGGAACATCGAATCACAATAAAATCATTCTACATTGTAGAATAATAGTGAAGACATCAAAACTATGAAAATAACACATATGGAATCATGTAGTATCTCCAAAAAATTGTTAAACAAATCAAAATGTATTTTAATTTTTAGATTCTTCAAATAGCCAGCCTTTGCCTTGTTGACAGCTTTACACACTCTTGGCATTCTCTCAACCATCTTCACCTGGAATGCTTTTCCAACAGTCTTGAAGGAAGTATGTTGAAGAATGTTGAATATATTTCCTAGAAGGTTGGGCACCTGGAGGTTCAGCAGTGTGGCGTAACCAGCAATTTCCGTGCTTAGTTTTAGTTAATGAGCGTAATGAAGTCAGCCTGTGTTCATTTTCAAAGGGGCGTGTTTCAGGCTGACGGCGTGGCTTGTGGTGCTTGTGGTGAGGGCGTGGCTTGTGGTGCTTGTGGTGAGGGCGTGGCTTGTGGTGAGGGCGTGGTAGGAGGGTTGTCGTGGAAACACAAATACCATGTGAGTTCAAATAGACTTGTTATTACTTCATAATAAAAGTTCAAATTCAAAAACAGAAATACTTCATTATAAAAGTGTTCGGTTTAAAGATGAACCTCTTTCAGCTAGGGGGCACTATTTTTATGTTTGGAAAAATAACGTTCCCAAAGTAAACGGCCTATTTCTCAGGACCAGATGCTAGAACATGCATATAATTGACGGAGTAGGATAGAAAACACTTTAAAGTTTCCAAAACTGTCAAAATATTGTCTTGGAGTATAACAGAACTGATATTGCAGGCGAAAACCTGAGGAAAATCAAACCAGGAAGTGGCTTCTATTTTGAAAGCTCCATGTTCCATAGTCTGCCTTCGCTCCATTTAAAGGGATATCAACCAGATTCCTTTTCCTATCGCTTCCTCAAGGTGTCAACAGTCTTTAGACATAGTTTCAGGCTTTTATTTTGAAAAATGAGCGAGAAAGATAACATTGCGTCAGTAGATAGCTGCGTGTTCGCATGAGTTTTGCTTATGCAACAGAGTGAGGCAGCCATTATCTCTCCCTCTCCTACTGAAAAAGAGACAGTCGCGGTTCATATATTATTGATTATATATTTTAAAAAACAACCTGAGGATTGATTATAAAAAACGTTTGACATGTTTCTGTGGACATTACGGATACTATTTGGAATTTGGAATCTGCGTTGTTGTGACCGCTCGAGCCAGTGGATTTCTGAACATAACGCACCAAACAAATGGAGGTATTTTGGATAAAAATAATCTTTATGGAACAAAAGGAACATTTTTTGTGTAACTGGGAGTCTCATGAGTGAAAACATCCAAAGATCATCAAAGGTAAGCGATTCATTTTATTTATTTTCTGATTTTGGCGACCAAGCAACTTTGAAGCTAGGTGTTCATAATGTTTTGTCTAGTGATCGATAAACTTACACGAACGCTTGGATTGCTTTTGCTGTAAAGCACATTTCAAAATCTGACACGACAGGTGGATTAACAAAAAGCTAAACTGTGTTTTCCTATATTGCACTTGTGATTTCATGAATATAAATATTTGTAGTATTTTTTTTTTGAATGTGGCGCTCTGCAATTCAACGGTTGTTGATGAAAATGATCCCGCTAACAGGATGGGTTGCGTCAAGAAGTTCTTCTTGTGTCAGATTTCAAAAAAGGCTTTTACGGCCAAAGCATACCATGCGATTATCTGAGGACAGCGCCCAGCAGACAAATCATTACAAACAATTACAAGTCAGAAATAGTAATAAAATGTATCACTTATCTTCGATGATCTTCATTGGTTGCACTCACAAGACTCCCAATAAATTCTTCTCAATAAATGTTTATTTTGTTCGATAAAGTTCCTCTTTATATCCTTTATATCCCTCATTTCTCAGAATACAAGCCTGAAACTATTTCTAAAGACGGTTGACATCTAGTGGAAGCCATAGGAAGTGCAATTTGAGTCATAAGTCAATCAAATCTGTATAGGCAGCCAATGGAAAACTACAAACATAAAAAATCCTACTTCCTGGATGGATTTTTCTCAGGTTTTCGCCTGCCATATCAGTTCTGTTATACTTACAGCCATTATTTTAACAGTTCTGGAAACTTTGGAGTGCTTTCTACCCAAACCTACTAATTGTATGCAAATCCTATTTTCTGGGCCTGAGTAGCAGGCAGTTTACTTTGGCCATGCTTTTCATCCGGAGGTGAAAATAGTGACCTTTACCCGAGTGAGGTTAACTCACTTGTTGGGAATTGTAACATGGCTCATATAGCGAGGATCACTACTATATTCACTTAACTTCATGATAATGAATGAGTCCTTAGTGATTTTTTCCAGGGAAACAGTGATTAATGTGATGATACGTTGTGGCCAATAGACAACTGTTTTTAATTTGAATTTTATATCAATATTTTCAAGAGGTGATTGAACTCAAGTAGTGATGCATCAAGTTATTCTGTTTGTTTTATTCTGACCACCAGTGATGCATCAAGTTATTCTGTTTGTTTTATTCTGACCACCAGTGGTTCATCATGTTATGCTGTTTGTTTTATTCTGACCACCAGCAATGCATCAAATTATTCATGCATCAGGTTCATCATGTTATGCTGTTTGTTTTATTCTGACCACCAGTGGTTCATCATGTTATGCTGTTTGTTTTATTCTGACCACCAGTGACTGCCTACTATGGATCCTTGCTCAAACCAAACTTTGACTCTAGCAGCACTGGGACGGCCCTTCTCCCTGGGAATGCTGTATGACTGTCGCAATGATCACCTCATTCCAGGTAGCACTCTTGCTCACTACTCAGTCAGTCAGTCAGTCAGTCAGTCAGTCATACCCACACACAATAAAATATAAAATAACTGTTAGTGTTTGGTTTGTCTCCTCTGATTACAGGCCTGACGCTGTGGGACGAGGAAGCACTCAGAAGGGACATCATTACAACAGACGAGCCTTTTACCGACTTCAAAGTCATCACATCTGATTCTACAGCTGACAAATTATCTGTGTTAAATGTGAACGGCTCTCTCAAAACAAGCTGTTTGGCAGGGCTGGTTAAGGTGGAGGGATCAGCAAAGTATTTGAAAGATGTTAAAGAGTCTCAGAATCAGGCGAGAGTCACACTTTGGTACACCATTACTAAGAAAAACACTCAACTGTCCATGAACCACCTTGGGCAGGAACACATAAGGTACAAGGAGGTTTTTAGGGAAGGCATAGCTACACATGTGGTCACAGGTATACTTTATGGAGCAAATGCTTTCTTTGTGTTCGATCGTGAGGTCTCAAGTGACGAGGACCGTAAAGACATTGAGGGAAGCTTTAAAGTGACGCTTAATAGCATTCCCTATGTTTCTATTGGGGGTGAGGTTGCTTTAGACAAGAAGAACACTTCTGAAACTACAACTGACAAGTTCTCTTGTAGATTCCATGGGGACGTTCTCCTGGAAAACAATCCTGTATCTTTTCAAGATGCCATGGACACCTACAAAACCTTGCCTCAGAAGGTAGGTGAGGGGGTTCCTGTGCAAGTGAATCTACTTCCGTTAAAAGAATTGGACCCCACCGCCACCCAGATGGTTTGTCAGATCAGTGGAAGCTTAGTTGACCAATGGCAGACTGCGCTGGAAGACCTCAGTGAGCTGGAGATGAGATGCAACGACGCAATGAGAAGCAAGCCTGTAAAATACTTCAAGGAAATTAATGCCAAAGTAAAAACCTTAAAAAAACTGTGTTTGACAGAGAATTTGAAGACTACTTTGGCAGACCTCCTTCCGTCTATTAGAGGGGGAGAAAAGGAAGAAAGGGTGTTGTCCGAATTCTTGAAAAAGCAGCAAGAGTTCCGTTTCAACAGCAACATCCTCAGTGAATGTCTGGATCGCATTGAGAGAGAGATCAATGTGGTTGATCGATTCCTAAGCATGATTACAGAGGACTACAGTCAGATGTGTTCCACCAAGATAGTCACATCGAAGAGGGAACTTGACAAAGAGGTTTTGAACTCAAAGGTGAAGCGTGTTGTATGTTTCACTTTCACCTCTCTGGGGTGTGAGGACCCTGTCCTGTCAGCGTTGGATTCCCCAAGCTCTGAGAACACACAAGCCTTAGTTCCAGTTAAACCTGATATGACAAGATGGTACCATTCTGATAATGTATTTGATGACATGAACAAGCAAGCTGGACTTTTCAAAGATTTTGCCGAAGCTAACAAAGAGGACACACAAACACGTTTCCTCTCGGCCTCCATTCCCAACAAGGAACAAGAAGGAGCCAGCATTTACCTTTATGAAAACGGATCCATAAGAAACGAGCATTTGGAGCCTCCATCTAAACCTGAGAAGCCAACAGCACGTGACAGAACTCACAACAGTGTGGCGCTGGAGCTGCTCCCTCCTGATAGGGGAGCCCATGACGTCACCCACTACCTGATAGAATACTGTATTGATGAGAAAGATGAATGGAGCAGCGAGAAGACGTCTGAATCTGACGCAGCCTACACAGTGTCTGGACTGCTTCCCAGTACAGGGTACAAGTTCAAATACAGAGCCGTGTGTTCAGCCGGCCTTGGTCCAGACAGCGAGGTTAGTGACATCATCAAAACCTTGCCTTCCTGCCCTCCCAGTAAGCCTGAAATTAAAGCCTACTCCACTGAGCTCATGGTATGCTGTCCAACGCCATCTGTGATTGGACAAGGGGTCAAGATTCAGAACTATGTGGTAGAACACAAAGAGGTGCCCACAGAGGAGTGTGAGGAGGAGGCAGAGTGGATGAAGAGGACTTCCAAAGACAACGTCTGCATCATCGCCGGACTGCAGTCCCTCACAAAGTACACAGTGAGAGTCAGATACGACTGTGGTGAAGCTGGAATCAGCAAGTGGAGCACACCAGTCGTCATCGCCACTCTCTCAAAGACCACACGATTGGCTGACGGTGTAAAAGAAAAGAGTGAACTGAAGCACTCTGGCTCGCCGTCTGTTTATGAGATCCCCATGGAAACGATACAGCCGGAGAATAAAGTAGCCAGGCTCAGGTTTGGAGAGCAGAGTTCCAGGACCAGGAGGACAATCTATCTGGTGGGAGACAAAGACCAGGTAATGGAGCTGATGATTAACTACATCCTGGGAGTTCAGTGGGAGAATGGGTTCCGTTTCAAGCTACCCCAAGATGACGAGGTATCTACAATGATATATGAAATCAATTACCAGGATGGATTCCAGATCCCCTTCTCTCTCACCATCATCTATGATAGACAAGACAAGTGTAAATCAATAGATTTGGCCCAGATCTGGGTCAATGCTCTGTGCTCTGTGTGCGATGCGGCTGAGTTTAGGGATCTAGACTCTGAAGATTGTAAAGAAATTAAGAGATGGGAGAAGAGAAGGAAGATGCTGAACCTGTTGACACATGCAGATGGAGGGCAGCTCTTTAAACACATCGACCCTGAGGACATTCCAGTTCACTTCAAGTTCAATCTGTCAGCGTTTACAGACCATGCCAGGAGAAGCCACGCTGATGGTGACGGAGCCATGATGATGATGAGGAGTCGCCATGACGTGATGAGGGGAATCCGTGACAAGATGAGGGAAATGAGGAGTCACCATGACATGATGAAGGAGATGAGGGATCCCCATTACATGATGTGGATGATGAGGAAAAGCATTGATGATGAGGACGATGACCATGGGGATGGTGGTGGTGGTGACGGTGGTGATGATGATGATGATGGTGACGGTGATGACCATCCTCAGTTTGAGAAGTTGTTCTGGGATGCAGATATGGGGAGTATGAAGAGGTTTTTCAAGACCTTGTTGAAAATGGAGAGTTCATGTTCCCTCAAAGACCTGATTGGTTGAATTCAGTGTGTTTCTTTATTTAACAGGCCAACCTCATCTTGTTATCATCTTGGTGCCCATAAGGTCAACCTTATCTTGTTATCATCTTGGTGCCCATAAGGTCAACCTCATCTTGTTATCATCTTGGTGCCCATAAGGTCAACCTTATCTTGTTATCATCTTGGTGCCCATAAGGTCAACCTCATCTTGTTATCATCTTGGCGTCCATAAGGTCAACCTCATCTTGTTATTATCTTGGTTCCCATAAGGTCAACCTCATCTTGTTATCATTTTGGTGTCCATAAGGTCAACCTCATCTTGGTGCCCATAAGGTCAACCTCATCTTGTTATCATCTTGGTGCCCATAAGGCAGAGACCTCTCCACTTTTGATGGTCTAAAGCCTATTGGCCCTTCATTTCCTTTAGTTTCCCTCTACTGTTCTACTGTTCTCCCCAGATGTTTTGGGATGTCCTCTACTGTTCTCCCCAGATGTTTTGGGATGTCCTCTACTGTTCTACTGTTCTCCCCATTTGTTTTGGGATGTCCTCTACTGTTCTACTGTTCTCCCCAGATGTTTTGGGATGTCCTCTACTGTTCTACTGTTCTCCCCAGATGTTTTGGGATGTCCTCTACTGTTCTACTGTTCTCCCCAGATGTTTTGGGATGTCCTCTACTGTTCTACTGTTCTCCCCAGTTGTTTTGGGATGTCCTCTACTGTTCTCCTGTTCTCCCCAGATGTTTTGGGATGTCCTCTACTGTTCTACTGTTCTCCCCATTTGTTTTGGGATGTCCTCTACTGTTCTACTCTTCTACTGTTCTCCCCAGTAGTTTTGCGATTTCCTATACTGTTCTACTGTTCTACTGTTCTACTGTTCTCCCCAGATGTTTTGGGATGTCCTCTACTGTTCTACTGTTCTCCCCAGATGTTTTGGGATGTCCTCTACTGTTCTACTGTTCTCCCCAGATGTTTTGGGATGTCCTCTACTGTTCTACTGTTCTCCCCAGATGTTGTGGGATGTCCTCTACTGTTCTACTGTTCTACTGTTCTCCCCATTTGTTTTGGGATGTCCTCTACTGTTCTACTGTTCTCCCCAGATGTTTTGGGATGTCCTCTACTGTTCTACTCTTCTACTGTTCTCCCCAGTAGTTTTGCGATTTCCTCTACTGTTCTACTGTTCTCCCCAGATGTTGTGGGATGTCCTCTACTGTTCTACTGTTCTCCCAGTTGTTTTGGGATGTCCTCTACTGTTCTCCTGTTCTCCCCAGATGTTTTGGGATGTCCTCTACTGTTCTACTGTTCTCCCCAGTTGTTTTGGGATGTCCTCTACTGTTCTCCCCAGATGTTTTGGGATGTCCTCTACTGTTCTCCCCAGATGTTTTGGGATGTCCTCTACTGTTCTACTGTTCTCCCCAGATGTTTTGGGATGTCCTCTACTGTTCTCCCCAGATGTTTTGGGATATCCTCTACTGTTCTACTGTTCTCCCCAGATGTTTTGGGATGTCCTCTACTGTTCTACTGTTCTCCCCAGTTGTTTTGGGATGTCCTCTACTGTTCTACTGTTCTCCCCAGTTGTTTTGGGATGTCCTCTACTGTTCTACTGTTCTCACCAGTTGTTTTGGGATGTCCTCTACTGTTCTACTGTTCTCCTCAGTTGTTTTGGGATGTCCTCTACTGTTCTCCCCAGATGTTTTGGGATATCCTCTACTGTTCTACTTTTCTCCCCAGATGTTTTGGGATGTCCTCTACTGTTCTACTGTTCTCCCCAGTTGTTTTGGGATGTCCTCTACTCTTCTACTGTTCTCCCCAGATGTTGTGGGATGTCCTCTACTGTTCTCCCCAGATGTTTTGGGATGTCCTCTACTGTTCTACTGTTCTCCTCAGTTGTTGTGGGATGTCCTCTACTGTTCTACTGTTCTCCTCAGTTGTTTTGGGATGTCCTCTACTGTTCTCCCCAGATGTTTTTGGTTGTCCTCTACTGTTCTACTGTTCTCCCCAGTTGTTGTGGGATGTCCTCTACTGTTCTACTGTTCTCCTCAGTTGTTTTGGGATGTCCTCTACTGTTCTCCCCTGATGTTTTGGGATGTCCTCTACTGTTCTCCTCAGTTGTTTTGGGATGTTGAGACAGACGGAACCATATGTGTTGTTTTGTTCCTTTGAGTTAAATTGACAACATGTTTTCATTTAAACCACGTAGGCTGTAATAAACTCCCCTTCTCCCTGTCTGACTACAACTCCTTCCTGAGCTCCAGGACATATAATGTGTTTAATAGTGTGAAAGCAACTGCTTCAAAACAATAATTAACCTAAAACGTCATGCAAAATACCTTTATATTATAACTAATAAATCAACAATTTTTTTATTGCTGTTGTCTTTTTTTCCACGTTCCACCTGTTTCTGAGGTTTCTATTTTAAATGTTTCAAAATAATACATTCAATAATATGTTAATGACAGAGATAATGAATGTGATCAGATTATACAGATTATACAGCTGACATTATGGGCATCAGTCTATGATAAGTACTCAGTACTCTGTTTTCACCACTAGAGGGAGGACGTGTCATCAGTCAATGATAACCCTGCAGTTCTCTGTTTTCACCACTAGAGGGAGGACGTGTCATCAGTCTATAATAACCCTGCAGTTCTCTGTTGTCACCACTAGAGGGAGGACGTGTCATCAGTCTATATTAACCCTGCAGTACTCTGTTTTCACCACTAGAGGGAGGACATTTCATCAGTCTACAATAACCCAACTTTATCATTTTAACAGGTAAATTGACTGAGAACACGTTCTCATTTACAGAAACAACCTGGGGAATAGTTACAGGGGAGGGGATGAATGAGCCAATTGTAAACTGGGGATGATTAGGTGACCTTGATAGTATGAGGGACAGCTTGGGAATTTAGCCAGGGCACCAGGGTTAACACCCCTACTCTTACAATAAGTGCCATGGGATCTTTAATGGCCTCAGAGAGCCAGGACACCCGTTTAACGTCCCATCCGAAAGACAGCACCCTACACAGGCAACGTCCCCAACTGCCCTGGGGCATTGGGATATTTTTCTTAGATCCGAGGAAAGAGTGCCTCCTACTGGCCCTCCAACACCACTTCCAGCAGCATCTGGTCTCCCATCCAGGGACCAACCAGGACCAACCCTGCTTAGCTTCAGAAGCCAGCCAGCAGCATCTGGTCTCTCATCCAGGGACCAACCAGGACCAACCCTGCTTAGCTTCAGAAGCCAGCCAGCAGCATCTGGTCTCCCATCCAGGGACCAACCAGGACCAACCCTGCTTAGCTTCAGAAGCACGCCAGCAGTGGGATGCAGGGTGGTGTGCTGTTACTCTGTGTTCACTACTGCCTCAAGTGTCTGGGCTAGTACCAAATTAACCCCTAGACACTAGTCTGGCCTAGTACCAAATCAACCCCTAGACACTAGTCTGGCCTAGTACCAAATCAACCCCTAGACACTAGTCTGGCCTAGTACCAAATGAACCCCTAGACACTTGTCTGGCCTAGTACCAAATCAACCGCTAGACACTTGTCTGGACTAGTACCAAATCAACCACTAGACACTTGTCTGGCAGGTAGCAAATCAACCACTAGACACTTGTCTGGCCTAGTACCAAATCAACCACTAGACACTAGTCTGGCCTAGTACCAAATCAACCACTAGACACTTGTATGGCAGGTACCAAATCAACCACTAGACACTAGTCTGGCCTAGTACCAAATCAACCACTAGACACTACTCTGGCCTAGTACCAAATCAACCGCTAGACACTGTCTGGCCTAGTACCAAATTAACCCCTAGACACTTGTCTGGCCTAGTACCAAATCAACCACTAGACACTAGTCTGGGCAGGTACCAGTGTCTAAATACCCTAGTTAGAACTGGGCGGACCACCCACTGTATTTTTTGGTTAGTTAGCTAGTTGTTCTTAAAGCAGGCTAGACTAGCTTAGGGGTTTGTTTGGGTATTTATTATTTATTTCTTTGGGTCCAGCTCCGCCCCTTTTTCCCACACCCCATTACCGTGTGTTTGAAATAAACCTGTTTGACGGTAGATTTAGGTTGTCCGTGGTATTTAGTTCTCACTGTTACATTTTCACTGGGGTGATTTGCATGAGATATATATATATTACGGGTCTCGTTTCCATCCCCCCCTAGACTGCAGGGCAAAAGGGGTTCATAACAATTGATACATCATATTAATCTGGTTAATTAACACTGGTACACTTCCAGGTAGTCTCTGTTGAGATGTGCAGAACATCATATTAATCTCGTTATTGAGAAGTTAAACAACTCCATGTAATGAGATGTAATCCTCTGTGCAACACGACTGCAATAACGATGACCTGGAACGTACCCAGCTCTATCAACCTATACAATCTATATACACTGAGTACACAATACATGAACACCTGCTCTTTCCATGACATAGACGGACCAGGTGAAAGCTTTGATTCCTTATTGATGTTACCACTTCAATCAGTATAGATGAAAGGGAGGAGACAGGTTAACCCACAAGTGTCTAAGCCAGGGGACTGTTCTACTAAGGAGGGGCACATCATTCTAAAATTGAAATGTTGTACCCCCCCTGTTTTACTATTGCACTGTGACACTAAAGGAGGAATCTGTGTGCTTTAGGACCATGCGGATGCCTCATAGCGGTGGGGTAGGCAGTTAGCTGCTGACAGGCTATTAGCTGCTGACAGGCTGTGTGAAGGCAAAGCTTCTGAAATGCATTATGGTTAGACAATAACTGGAAAATTATGGTGCAGAAATGTTATGCTCTTAGTGTAAACTTTATTTAACTAGACATGTCAATTAACTTGTTGACGCTACCCATCACGGTAGCGGGATAATTGTCATCACCAACCGCTGAATAGCATAGCATCACAGTCAAATAATATTACTAGAAAATATTCATATTCATGAAATCACAAGTGCAACATAGGAAAACACAGCTAAGCCTTTTGTTAATCCACCATCGTCTCAGATTTTGAAATTTTGCTTCACAGCGAAAGCAATCCAAGCGTTTGTGTACATTTATCGATAGCACAGCATAGCATTATGTACACTAAGCATTAAGTAGCTAGGTCACGAAAATCAGAAAAGCAATCAAAATAATTGTTTACCTTTTGATCATCTTCGGATGTTTTCACTCACGAGATTCCCAGTTACACAACAAATGTTCCTTTTGTTCCATAAAGATTATTTTTATACCGAAAATACCGACGTTTGTTTGTCGCGTTATGTTCAGAAATCCACAGGAAAGAGCGGTCACGACAACGCAGACGTTTATTCCAAATATCTATAATGTCCACAAACATGTCAAAAGTTTTTTACAATCAATCTTCAGGTAGTTTTTAAAATATATATTTGATAATATATCAACCGAGTGAGTAGCTTTTTCCATAACAGCGGGTGGAACAAAGGCGGCTTTACTCAATTGCGCAAAAACTCACTCTGAGAGCCCCCACCTCTCCACTTACACATTGTGATCCTTCACGCTCATTTTTCAAAATAAAAGCCTGAAACTATGTCTAAAGACTGTTGACAACTTAGGGAATCCACAGAAAAAGGAATCTGGTTGATATCCCTTTAAATGGAGGATACGCATGCATAGGAACAGAAGTTTCAAAATAAGAGTCACTTCCTGATTGGATTTTCCTCAGGCTTTCGCCTGCAATATCAGTTCTGTTATACTCACAATGTTTTTACAGTTTTCGAAACTTTAGAGTGTTTTCTATCCTATTCTGACAATTATATGCTATATTATTATATATTATATATATTCTAGTTTCTGGGGCAAATAGCTAATAGGTAGTTTCAAATGGGTACCTTTTTAGCCAAAAAACGAAAATGCACTCAACAACACTCAACAAGTTAAGAACAAATTCTGAAATAATTAATTACTACTTCCTTGTGCCCTGTGGGGACTCTTTAAAATAAACCAGTACTGTACTGTTGACGGTCACGTTGTACAGCTCCATATTTCCCTGAGGGTTTCATTTTTCTCAGAATAGAAACATCATATTTTCACAGACCAGTTAGATCTATTACCAGCGAGATCTACTGTCTCTATTATATTATGACAGACCAGCTAGATGTACTCTCTATAGTAGGACAGACCAGCGAGATATACTGTCTCTATTATGTTATGACAGACCAGCGAGATCTACTGTCTCTATTATATTATGATAGACCAGCTAGATGTACTCTCTATATTATGACAGACCAGCTAGATCTACTCTCTCTATTATATTATGACAGACCAGCTAGATCAACTCTCTCTATTATGACAGACCAGCTATATCTACGGTCTCTATTATAATATGACAGACCAGCTAGATCTACTGTCTCTATTATATTATGATGGACCAGCTATATCTACTGTCTCTATTATGACAGAGCAGCTAGATCTTCTGTGTCTATTATATTATGACAGACCAGCGAGATCCACTGTCTCAATTATATTATGACAGACCAGCGAGATCTACTGTCTCTATTATATTCTGACAGACCAGCTAGATCTACTGTCTCTATTATATTATGACAGACCAGCTAGATCTACTGTCTCTATTATAATATGACAGACCAGCTAGATCTACTGTCTCTATTATAATAATACAGACCAGCTAGATCTACTGTCTCTATTATATTATGACAGACCAGCTAGATCTACTGTCTCTATTATAATATGACAGACCAGCTAGATCTACTGTCTCTATGTCTCCATTATATTATGACAGACCAGCTAGATCTACTGTCTCTATTATAATATGACAGACCAGCTTGATCTACTGTCTCTATTAAAATATGACAGACCAGCTTGATCTACTGTCTCTATTATAATATGACAGACCAGCTAGATCTACTGTCTCTATTGTATTATGACAGACCAGCTAGATCTACTGTCTATTGTATTATGACAGACCAGCTAGATCTACTGTCTCTATTGTATTATGACAGACCCGCTAGATCTACTGTCTCTATTATATGATGACAGACCAGCTAGATCTACTGTCTCTATTATATGATGACAGACCAGCTGGACCTACTGTCTTTATTATGACAGACCAGCTGGATCTACTGTCTCTATTATAATATTACAGACCAGCTAGATCTACTCTCTCTATTGTATTTTGACAGACCAGCTGGATCTACTGTCTCTATTATAATATGACAGACCAGCTAGACCTACTGCCTCTATTATATGATGACAGACCAGCTGGATCTACTGTCTCTATTATAATATGACAGACTAGCTAGATCTACTGTCTCTATTATAATATGACAGACCAGCTAGATCTACTGTCTCTATGTCTCCATTATATTATGACAGACCAGCTAGATCTACTGTCTCTATTATGACAGACCAGCTGGATCTACTGTCTCTATTATAATATTACAGACCAGCTAGTTCTACTCTCTCTATTATATTTTGACAGACCAGCTGGATCTACTGTCTCTATTATAATATGACAGACCAGCTAGATCTACTGTCTCTGTCTCCATTATATTATGACAGACCAGCTAGATCTACTGTCTCTATTATAATATGACAGACCAGCTAGATCTACTGTCTCTATTATAATATGACAGACCAGCTAGATCTACTGTCTCTATGTCTCCATTATATTATGACAGACCAGCTAGATCTACTGTCTCTATTATGACAGACCAGCTAGATCTACTGTCTCTATTGTATTATGACAGACTAGCTAGATCTACTGTCTCTATTGTATTATGACAGACCAGCTAGATCTACTGTCTCTATTGTATTATGACAGACCAGCTAGATCTACTGTCTCTATTATAATATTACAGACCAGCTAGATCTACTCTCTCTATTATATTTTGACAGACCAGCTGGATCTACTGTCTCTATTATAATATGACAGACCAGCTAGATCTACTGTCTCTATTATAATATGACAGACCAGCTTGATCTACTGTCTCTATTATAATATGACAGACCAGCTAGATCTATTGTCTCTATTGTATTATGACAGACAAGCTAGACCTACTGTCTCTATTGTATTATGACAGACCAGCTAGATCTACTGTCTCTATTATAATATTACAGACCAGCTAGATCTACTCTCTCTATTATATTTTGACAGACCAGCTGGATCTACTGTCTCTATTATAATATGACAGACCAGCTAGATCTACTGTCTCTATTATAATATGACAGACCAGCTTGATCTACTGTCTCTATTATAATATGACAGACCAGCTAGATCTATTGTCTCTATTGTATTATGACAGACAAGCTAGACCTACTGTCTCTATTGTATTATGACAGACCAGCTAGACCTACTGTCTCTATTATATTATGACAGACCAGCTAGATCTACTGTCTATATTATAATATTACAGACCAGCTAGATCTACTGTCTCTATCATTATATGACAGACCAGCTAGATCTACTGTCTCTATTATATTATGACAGACCAGCTAGATCTACTGTCTATATTATAATATTACAGACCAGCTAGATCTACTGTCTCTATTATAATATGACAGACCAGCTAGATCTACTGTCTCTATTATTTGATGACAACCAGCTAGATCCTACTGTCCTCTATTATATGTATGAACAGACCAGCTAGATCGACTGTCTCTATTATATTATGACAGACCAGCTAGATCTACTGTCTCTATTATATTATGACAGACCAGCTAGATCTACTGTCTCTATTATATTATGACAGACCAGCTAGATCTACTGTCTCTATTATATTATGACAGACCAGCTAGATCTACTGTCTCTATTATATTATGACAGACCAGCTAGATCTACTGTCTCTATTATATTATGACAGACCAGCTAGATCTACTGTCTCTATTATACAGACCAGCTAGATCTACTGTCTCTATTATATTATGACAGACCAGCTAGATCTACTGTCTCTATTATATTATGACAGACCAGCTAGATCTACTGTCTCTATTATATTATGACAGACCAGCTAGATCTACTGTCTCTATTATAATATGACAGACCAGCTAGATCTACTGTCTCTATTATAATATGACAGACCAGCTAGATCTACTGTCTCTATTATATTATGACAGACCAGCTAGATCTACTGTCTCTATTATATTATGACAGACCAGCTAGATCTACTGTCTCTATTATATTATGACAGACCAGCTAGATCTACTGTCTCTATTATATTATGACAGACCAGCTAGATCTACTGTCTCTATTATATTATGACAGACCAGCTAGATCTACTGTCTCTATTATATATGACAGACCAGCTAGATCTACTGTCTCTATTATATTATGACAGACCAGCTAGATCTACTGTCTCTATTATGACAGACCAGCTAGATCTACTGTCTCTATTATATTATGACAGACCAGCTAGATCTACTGTCTCTATTATATTATGACAGACCAGCTAGATCTACTGTCTCTATTATGACAGACCAGCTAGATCTACTGTCTCTATTATGACAGACCAGCTAGATCTACTGTCTCTATTATAATATGACAGACCAGCTAGATCTACTGTCTCTATTATATTATGACAGACCAGCTAGATCTACTGTCTCTATTATATTATGACAGACCAGCTAGATCTACTGTCTCTATTATATTATGACAGACCAGCTAGATCTACTGTCTCTATTATATTATGACAGACCAGCTAGATCTACTGTCTCTATTATATTATGACAGACCAGCTAGATCTACTGTCTCTATTATATTATGACAGACCAGCTAGATCTACTGTCTCTATTATGACAGACCAGCTAGATCTACTGTCTCTATTATATATGACAGACCAGCTAGATCTACTGTCTCTATTATATTATGACAGACCAGCTAGATCTACTGTCTCTATTATATTATGACAGACCAGCTAGATCTACTGTCTCTATTATATTATGACAGACCAGCTAGATCTACTGTCTCTATATATGACAGACCAGCTAGATCTACTGTCTCTATTATATTATGACAGACCAGCTAGATCTACTGTCTCTATTATATTATGACAGACCAGCTAGATCTACTGTCTCTATTATTATGACAGACCAGCTAGATCTACTGTCTCTATTATATTATGACAGACCAGCTAGATCTACTGTCTCTATTATGACAGACCAGCTAGATCTACTGTCTCTATTATATTATGACAGACCAGCTAGATCTAAGTCTCTCTATATATTATGACAGACCAGCTAGATCTACTGTGTCTATTATTTATGAAGACCAGCTGATTACTGTCTCTATTATAATATGACAGACCAGCTAGATCTACTGTCTCTAATATTATGACAGACCAGCTAGATCTACTGTCTCTATTATATTATGACAGACCAGCTAGATCTACTGTCTCTATTATATTATGACAGACCACTAGATCTACTGTCTCTATTAATATGAGAGAC
>NW_022265904.1:0-1003 GCF_002021735.2 Oncorhynchus kisutch | reverse complement strand
AAAGAGAGGAGAGTGGGAATGAGAAAGAAAAGAGAGGAGAGAGAGAAAGAAAAGAGAGTAGAGTGGGAATGAGAAAGAAAAGAGAGTAGAGTGGGAATTAGAAAGAAAAGAGGAGGAGAGTGGGAATGAGAAAGAAAAGAGAGTAGAGTGGGAATGAGAAAGAAAAGAGAGGAGAGTGGGAATGAGAAAGAAAAGAGGGGAGAGGGGGGGGAATGAGAAAGAAAAGAGGAGAGAGAGAAAGAAAAGAGAGGAGAGGGGGAATGAGAAAGAAAAGAGGAGAGAGAGAAAGAAAAGAGAGGAGAGGGGGAATGAGAAAGAAAAGAGAGTAGAGTGGGAATTAGAAAGAAAAGAGGAGAGAGGAGAAAGAGAGAGAAAGAAAAGAAGAGGAGAGTGGGAATGAGAGAAGAAAAGAGAGTAGAGGGGAATTAGAAAAGCAAAGAGAGGAGAGTGGGAATGAGAAAGAAAAGAGAGGAGGTGGGAATGAGAAAGAAAAGAGAGTTAGAGTGGGAATGACAAAAGCAAGAGAGGAGAGTGGGAATGAGAAAGAAAAGAGAGGAGAGAGAGAGAGAGAAAGAAAAGAGGGGAGAGTGGGAATGAGAAAGAAAAGAGAGGAGAGTGGGAATGAGAAGAAAAGAGAGGAGAGAGAGAGAGAGAAAGAAAAGAGGGGAGAGTGGGAATGAGAAAGAAAAGAGAGGAGAGAGAGAGAGAGAAAGAAAAGAGGGGAGAGTGGGAATGAGAAAGAAAAGAGAGGAGAGTGGGAATGAGAAAGAAAAGAGAGTAGAGTGGGAATGAGAAAGAAAAGAGAGGAGAGTGGGAATGAGAAAGAAAGAGAGGAGAGAGAGAGAGAGAAAGGAAAAGAGAGTAGAGTGGGAATGAGAAAGAAAAGAGATTAGAGTGGGAATTAGAAAGAAAAGAGAGGAGAGTGGGAATGAGAAAGAAAAGAGAGTAGAGTGGGAATGAGAAAGAAAAGAGAGGAGAGTGGGAATGAGAAAGAAAAGAGAGT